>NC_092333.1:88257500-88445000 GCF_046630445.1 Rutidosis leptorrhynchoides
AAAAAATAGACTTTTTCTTCCAAATACCTTTGGGAGGACCAACACCTTTCTTTCCCAACACAACATTTATATTAGCAACTTTGGAGAGTGTAGTTTCTCCATCCAATGGTGGTGGTAGTTTTCTATCCTCTATAGTACCATCAAATAAATTCGACTTTTTACGGTACGGGTGATTCTCGGCAAGCTCTCTCCGATGCCCCATAAATGCAGGTTTCTTACAATTTGTGAGCCATATCGAGTGAGTATCTTCCTCACAAATAGAACATGCCTTTTTCCCCTTCGTACTATATCCAGAAAAGTTACCATAAGCAGGAAAATCATTAATGGTGCAAAAAAGCATTGCCCGTAGTTGGAAGTATTCTTTCTTGTATGCATCATAAACGTGTATGCCGGTACTCCATAATTCCATCATTTCATCAACTAATGGTTGCAAATAAACATCAATGTTGTTTCCAGGTTGCTTTGGGCCTTAAATCAAAAGAGACATCATTATGTATTTTCTTTTCATACATAGCCAAGGTGGTAGGTTATAAATGCATAGAAGAACAGGCCACGTGTTGTGAAGGCTACTCAAATCTCCGAACGGATTAATTCCATCTGAACTGAGTTCGAACCTTATATTATGTATCTCATCCCCAAATTCTTCAAAATCTTTATCAAAATTTTTCCATTGAAGTGAATCGGCCACATGTCGCATTTTACCATCATTTTTACGATCTTCAGCATGCCAACGTAATAATTTTGCATCTTTCTCATTCACAAATAATCTCTTTAATCTTGGTATGATAGGCAAGTACCACAATAATTTTGCAGGAGGTCCATTTTCCGACACATCACTATCAGCATTATCAGTCGGTTTTCCACGTTTATACCTAGATGTACCACATACCTTACATTGATGAAGGTCTTTGTCTTCATTCCTGTATAACATACAATCATTTGGACAAGCATGTATTCTCTGTATTTCCAATCCCATTGGGCACATTAATTTCTTTGCTTGGTATGTTGAAACCGGCAACTCATTACCTTCTGGTAGCATTTTGTTCAACAACTCTAATAGGCTAGTGAAACTTGTGTCGCTCCAACCATTGTTTGATTTTAAGTTAACCAGTTGTATCACGGCGGAAAGTTTTGTAAAATTCATACAACCGGTATATAAAGGTTTTTCAGCGTCAACAAATAGTTGTTGTAATCTATCATGATACTTATCAGCAACATTATCCTCCATATCCAAATCGTCAAACATATCATCAAAATTAACATTATTGTCACTATTGTATGAATTTTCTTCATTATCGGTATCGTTATCCGAAACAGACGGGTTAAGGTCAGCTAATGACTCACCATGAAAAGACCAACATGTGTACCCTCTCATAAATCCGTGTGCAATTAGATGACTTTTGATATCGGTTGAATGAGCATACCACCGTGCATTTTTGCATTTCTTACAAGGATAACAAATTGCGGTGTTTCCTTTTTCTAGTTGATCAGTCTCGGCAACTGTAATAAATTCATCTACACTATCCATAAACTCAGAGGAAGCGCGACCTATCTCGTACATCCAAGTATTCCGATCCATCTACAAGCAACATTGAAAAAAGTTAATACATTATTAATAATAAAGAATTTAAAAAGTTAGAAATAGGACTAGAACCCACAACCTCCTCTCTACCAAGCAACATCCTAACCATCTAAGCAATTGTGTTAACCTGACAAATTTACATTTATTTTCTATAAAAATATCACGTATGGTATACTGTAAAAAAACCCCAAATCAAAATCAATTGAGTTTTTATCGATCATAATCCCATTACCTCATTATCATTTCTTTTTTGTTATCGGTCTGTGTTCTAAAAAAACCGCCAAGCAACCCAAATCACTTGAATCTGTAAACCCTAATTGTTGGATACTGTAGTGACCCGAACTTTTCCATGTTTATATATATTAATTGAGATTGATATTTACATGATTAAATGTTTCCAACATGTTAAGCAATCAAACTTGTTAAGACTTGATTAATTGAAATAGGTTTCATATAGATAATTGACCACCCAAGTTGACCGGTGATTCACGAACGTTAAAACTTGTAAAAACTATATGATGACATATATATGGATATATATATATAGTTAACATGATATTATGATAAGTAAACATATCATTAAGTATATTAACAATGAACTACATATGTAAAAACAAGACTACCAACTTAATGATTTTTAAACGAGACATATATGTAACGATTATCGTTGTAAAGACATTTAATGTATATATATCATATTAAGAGATATTCATACATGATAATATCATGATAATATAATAATTTAAAAATCTCATTTGATATTATAAACATTGGGTTAACAACATTTAACAAGATCGTTAACCTAAAGGTTTCAAAACAACACTTACATGTAACGACTAACGATGACTTACCGACTCAGTTAAAATGTATATAAATGTAGTGTTTTAATATGTATTTATAAACTTTTGAAAGACTTCCATACACTTATCAAAATACTTCTACTTAACAAAAATGCTTACAATTACATCCTCGTTCAGTTTCATCAACAATTCTACTTGTATGCACCCGTATTCGTACTCGTACAATACACAGCTTTTAGATGTATGTACTATTGGTATATACACTTCAATGATCAGCTCTTAGCAGCCCATGTGAGTCACCTAACACATGTGGGAACCATCATTTGGCAACTAGCATGAAATATCTCATAAAATTACAAAAATATGAGTAATCATTCATGACTTATTTACATGAAAACAAAATTACATATCCTTTATATCTAATCCATACACCAATGACCAAAAACACCTACAAACACTTTCATTCTTCAATTTTATTCATCTAATTGATTTCTCTCAAGTTCTATCTTCAAGTTCTAAGTGTTCTTCATAAATTCTACAAGTTCTAGTTACATAAAATCAAGAATACTTTCAAGTTTGCTAGCTCACTTCCAATCTTGTAAGGTGATCATCCAACCTCAAGAAATCTTTGTTTCTTACAGTAGGTTATCATTCTAATACAAGGTAATAATCATATTCAAACTTTGGTTCAATTTCTATAACTATAACAATCTTATTTCAAGTGATGATCTTACTTGAACTTGTTTTCGTGTCATGATTCTGCTTCAAGAACTTCGAGCCATCCAAGGATCCGTTGAAGCTAGATCCATTTTTATATTTTTCAGTAGGTTTATCCAAGGAACTTAAGGTAGTAATGATGTTCATAACATCATTTGATTCATACATATAAAGCTATCTTATTCGAAGGTTTAAACTTGTAATCACTAGAACATAGTTTAGTTAATTCTAAACTTGTTCGCAAACAAAAGTTAATACTTCTAACTTGACTTTTAAAATCAACTAAACATATGTTCTATATCTATATGATATGCTAACTTAATGATTTAAAACCTGAAAACACGAAAAATACTGTAAAACCGAATTTACGCCGTCGTAGTAACACCGCGGGCTGTTTTGGGTTAGTTAATTAAAAACTATGATAAACTTTGATTTAAAAGTTGTTCTTCTGGGAAAATAATTTTTCTTATGAACATGAAACTATATCCAAAAATCATGGTTAAACTCAAAGTGTAAGTATGTTTTCTAAAATGGTCATCTAGACGTCGTTCTTTCGACTGAAATGACTACCTTTACAAAAACGACTTGTAACTTAAACCTATACTTTTTCTGTTTAGATTCATAAAATAGAGTTCAATATGAAACCATAGCAATTTGATTCACTCAAAACGGATTTAAAATGAAGAAGTTATGGGTAAAACAAGATTGGATAATTTTCTCATTTTAGCTACGTGAAAATTGGTAACAAATCTATTCCAACCATAACTTAATCAACTTGTATTATATATTATGTAATCTTGAGATACCATAGACACGTATACAATGTTTCGACCTATCATGTCGACACATCTATATATATTTCGGAACAATCATAGACACTCTATATGTGAATGTTGGAGTTAGCTATACAGGGTTGAGGTTGATTCCAAAATATATATAGTTTGAGTTGTGATCAATACTGAGATACATATACACTGGGTCGTGGATTGATTCAAGATAATATTTATCGATTTATTTCTGTACATCTAACTGTGGACAACTAGTTGTAGGTTACTAACGAGGACAGCTGACTTAATAAACTTAAAACATCAAAATGTATTAAAAGTATTGTAAATATATTTTGAACATACTTTGATATATATGTATATATTGTTATAGGTTCGTGAATCAACCAGTGGCCAAGTCTTACTTCCCGACGAAGTAAAAATCTTTGAAAGTGAGTTATAGTCTCACTTTTAAAATCTAACATTTTTGGGATGAGAATACATGCAGGTTTTATAAATGATTTACAAAATAGACACAAGTACGTGAAACTACATTCTATGGTTGAATTATCGAAATCTAATATGCACCTTTTTATTAAGTCTGGTAATCTAAGAATTAGGGAACAGACACCCTAATTGACGAAAGATAGATCTATTGGGCCTAACAAACCCCATCCAAAGTACCGGATGCTTTAGTACTTCGAAATTTATATCATATCCGAAGGGTGTCCCGGAATGATGGGGATATTCTTATATATGCATCTTGTTAATGTCGGTTACCAGGTGTTCACCATATGAATGATTTTTATCTCTATGTATGGGATGTGTATTGAAATATGAAATCTTGTGGTCTATTGTTACGATTTGATATATATAGGTTAAACCTATAACTCACCAACATTTTTGTTGACGTTTAAAGCATGTTTATTCTCAGGTGAATACTAAGAGATTCCGCTGTTGCATACTAAAATAAGGACAAGATTTGGAGTCCATGTTTGTATGATATTGTGTAAAAACTGCATTCAAGAAACTGATTTCGATGTAACATATTTGTATTGTAAACCATTATGTAATGGTCGTGTGTAAACAGGATATTTTAGATTATCATTATTTGATAATCTACGTAAAGCTTTTTAAACCTTTATTTATGAAATAAAGGTTATGGTTTGTTTTAAAAATGAATGCAGTCTTTGAAAAACGTCTCATATAGAGGTCAAAACCTCGCAACGAAATCAATTAATATGGAACGTTTTTAATCAATAAGAACGGGACATTTCAGTTGGTATCCGAGCGTTGGTCTTAGAGAACCAGAAAATTTAAATTAGTGTGTCTTATCGAGTTTGTTAGGATGCATTAGTGAGTCTGGACTTCGACCGTGTTTTCTTTAAAAATGATTGCTTAACATTTTTGTTGGAAACTATATATTATTAACATGTATATATTATGTGATATATTAATCTCTTAACATGTTTGATATTGTGTGATAGATGTCTACCTCTAGCACAAATCCCATTGACTCACCTAATAATAACGAAGAGTCAAATATATATTGGACTGATTCACAAGTTCCCGAAGAAGAACCGGAAGAAGAATCAGAACCGGAAGAAGAATCAGAACCGGAAGAGGAGGAACCGGAGGAGGAAATAGAACCGGTGGGGGAAATAATAAAACGGTTAAGTAAAAGAAAATCCTCAACCAACGTACCAAGGTTAATTATGGTCGATGGTGTTTCTGCCAAGGAAGCAAAATATTGGGAGGATTACCAATTCTCCGATGAATCGGATTCCGACGAGAATTCCGATGATGTTATAGAAATTACTCCAACTGAATTTAAAAAGGTAAAAGAAAATAATAAGGGAATGGGCATAAAAATAGAGAAATCTAATTCCAACCCCGATGAACTTTATATGTATCGTCAACCCCCGAAGCCCTTAAGCTGTAACAATGACCCGGGAACCTCTAAACCACCAGGTTTTTCTAAACCGTTGTGGAAAACGACAGCTCGTATTAGGGGAACATCATATATCCCTAGAAACTTGGCAAAACGAACCAAAACCGAAGAAGAAGAAACGAGCGAGTCGGAATAAGATAGTTGTATTCGTGTGGTGTAATATATGTAATATAGTGTGCTTATGCTTTATGATATATGTAAAAATTGCTTGTATTAATAAGTATTTTTTTTATGAATCTAACTCTCGTCTATTTTACAGTATAAAAACACAAAATGGATAGACAACCCAATATTTTAAGAGAGCTACCCGGAGACATGATTGATGAAATCTTGTCTAGAGTCGGTCAGAATTCTTCGGCACAACTATTTACGGCGAAATCAGTTTGTAAGACATTCGAAGAACGTTCCAAGAATGTCTTGGTTTATAAGAGACTTTCGTTTAAAAGATGGGGGATATCACATTGGGAAACCCATAAGTTACGATGTGTTTACTTTGACGCATATATTGCGGGGAACCCAAATGCTATTTTACGCAACGGGTTAAGAAATTATTTTGACTCAATGTATCCGAATATAGGACTTCATGATTTAGAAAAAGCGGCTAACATGCAACATAAAGAAGCATGCTATGCTTACGGGTTAGTAATGTTCGCTTCTCACCAAAGTGAGAAAAAGAACATCGGGCTACAACTATTAAACAAAACGTTCCCACAAGTGATGGAGTCGGTAATTGGGGTAAGAAATGAGGTTTTTAGGTTATTACGAGACTGTTGGTCATTACGTAACCCTCGTCCCTTTGACGACGTTACAACACGCTGTCTTATCAACGGCCACAACGGTTATGTTCCACAAGACCAAGGATGGGAAGTAGTCCTAGTAAAACCAGAATGCATGACTTGTTTCTGGATGTATGAATTACGTGTCTTTATTGCCTTTGCTGAACGACTTGTGTACTAGCTAGAATTATCTTCACAACTATCTTGAATCAAAGTTATTGTGTGCTATATTTCATGCTTTATGTAAAATAAGCGGTATTGTAAGTTTGTAAAATATTGTATAAAAGTTTGAACGCGAAATATTATTATAATCAGTTTTTCATATAGAATTGTAGTAGTTGAATTGTATATTAGCTACTAAGTATGAACTTAACGGGTAGGTACTACCCGAATTTAAACTTATAAAACGCTAATATGAAGAAAAAGCTTTTATAAATGAGTTCATATTATGCTACGAAATACTATTAACTACTCTTAATATTCTGTATGATTAACTTGTTCCATTTGACTATTTTGAAGGAAATGGCACCGACTACTCGACACACCGTGAATATGAATGAAGAGGAATTCCGTACTTTTCTAGCTTCAAACATAGCCACAGTACAGGCTGCGCTACATACCAACAATAACCTTGGATCTAGCAGTACAGGAAATCGTGTAGGATGCACCTACAAAGAATTCACTGCCTGCAAACCTTTGGAATTTGATGGAACCGAAGGACCGATCAGATTGAAACGGTGGACCGAGAAGGTCGAATCGGTGTTTGCCATAAGTAAGTGTACTGAAGAGGACAAAGTGAAGTACTGTGATGCCCCGTACAAAACCATCGTGTACGAATCATCAACAACAGGATCATTACAAGGTTAAGTACTATATGCTGTAATAAAAGAAGTTGCATTCATGATAAAAAGGTGATGTCATAACCGACATCAATTGTTTTACATTTCAAAAACATGCTTCGCTAAGTAGAAGCAATAAATAAGTGTACGTGACCCCAAAGGTCGTTACATAACATAGTTTCAAAAGTAAATAAGTTTGAATGCAAGATAAGTAGTCATGCGATAACAGCTCTAAGCAGCGGGTTCTACAGCACGACAAGTAAGACAGCGGAAGCAACCTCAAGCACCTGAGAAATACATGCTTAAAAACGTCAACACAGAGGTTGGTGAGCTATAGTTTAAGTATAACATTATGTAAGGTAGGCCACGAGATTTCAGTGCTACAAAGAGCGTTTCAAAACAGTATGATAAAGTATATGTTAACCGTGGGCACTTGGTAACTAACTTAACGTTTAAAATACCCCCTGAAAGTACACTTGGCGAGTGCGTATGTTTACGAAGTATTAAACACTCGTTGACTGCTAGCGCTACTAGCCCGAGTGGGGATGTCAAACCCTATGGATCCATATCTAAGATTCGCGTTCACCGGTTCATAAACCAATGATTAAACGTTACCGAGCTAAAGGGAATGTTTCTGCCGTTTTATAACCCACACATATATAAAGTTTAAGTACTCGTGCCTAGTATGTAAAACATAAAATCCGCATGCATTCTCAGTTCCCAAAATAAGTTAAAGTAAAAAGGGAATGCTATAACTCACAATGATAATGTAGTCGTAAAGTCGGTCCGGTAAAGGTGTGCAAGTAAATGGTCCGAAGTCCTCAACCTAAGTCAAATAGTACTAGGTCAGTAAATCGTCTTAATAGGTTTAAAAGTATGTAATTAAGGTCTTAAGGGTCATCATCATTCATCATCAATCAAAAGGCGTAAAGTAAGTTTCGTTTATGAAAGTAGTTTAAAACAAGGTCTGACTTCAGTCAGTCACCACGGCCTCTATCCTTACTGAATTAAGGTGAGACCAGTGGCCATGGCTCCGTATATAAGTCCCTTAAATGTGGTAAAATTTACAGAAGCAAACTCGTCTTGGTTTGACCGCGGCGACGGTCTAAGTGCGAGTAGGTCAGAAATTTCTGCACAACGTTAAAGGACATAGTGACGATCGGAGGGCCATAAATCCTAAACCGTAACTCGGATTAAGACGAGTTCTATATGAAAAGTTATCTACTCGAAAAGTTCTATCTAAAAATCAAGGTTAGAACAGCCCAGGTCCACGGGTCTGTTCCAGAAATAGCTGAACAGAAACTTTTGGACAGAAACAGTGGGTTTTAGGTGAGTTCCGGTGTCTTGGTGCTTGATGCTCATCATGGTTCTCATCCTTGATGCGTATAGCTTCAAGTGTACAACTCGTTGATGTGTTAACATCATCTTGACCAAGGTTTGTCCATCATAACTCAAGTGCAAGTCTAAGACATGAAGAACAACTCATCTAAGTGTTGTAAGTGTTTTGATGAACCAAAGTTACATCAAGGTCTTAGATTTAGCACACACATGAAATGTAAAAGTAATACAACTAAATTTTGACGATTATAACACAAGTGTGAGTCTCAAGACATGTAGATCAACTCACTTAAGAGTTGTATGAGGTTTGATGAACCAAAGTTACATCAAAGTCTTAGTTTCAACACTTACATGAACTTTAGAAGTAAAAACAAGTTATAAACTTAAATTATCAACTAGTAAAGTGTATGTAAACTTTATAGCTTTTGTTTATGACAAATTAAGAAGACCATAAGCTAGATAACTTGGATCTTTCAAAGGTATTTGAAGTTGTAACTAGTAAGTTACACTTCTATGTTCTTGAAACTTATAAGTTAACTTTTAAGTTCAAGAAAATTATGAGATCAAGTCTAACTTGTAGTACTTGACCAAATAAACTAACAACATGTAAATAAAGTGCATAAATGAAGTAGTAACTTAAGTAAACAAGAAAATGATTCATAGTTGCTCATACTTTTAAAGATTCAACCAAAGTTGATCTTTAAGTGAAGTAACTTCAAAGTCACTTTAAGAACTACAAGTAATGAGTTTATACAACTATGAACTTTAATTTTTTTGAAACAAAATAAGTAGAACATAAACTAGTAAGTTTAGTTCTTGTGTTCTTGATAAATACAAGATGTTATGAAGAATCAAAACTAGAAAGTTTGATTCTTGGAACTAAGTAAGATTAACTAACAATTACTTGTAACAAATTAACAACAACAAGTAATCAAACACAAGTATCAAAAGATTAAAAGAAACAAAGCTTAATGATGATGATTTAAGAGTGTTAGGAGTCGGTTTTTAAGCAAGGAAAAGAGAAGAAGAAGTTGTTCAAGTTTACTTACAAAGAACAAAGAGATCTTGAGAGAAAAAGAGAGAAAAATGTCCAAGTATTTTGTGTGTGTTTTGAGAGAGCAAACAAGGAGTGTATGAAGTGAAGAATGAAGGCAAAAGGCACCCCTAATGGGGCCTTCAACCATCGGCCAGCAGAGAAACAAGGGGGGGAGGGAGAAGTTTGGTGGTCATTTGCATGGTAAAGTTCATAAAGTTGGATATTAGATGGGTTTGCATGGGGATAGTGAGCCAACAAGATTCCTAATGGTAAAACTAACTAGTTACATGCTAAACTAATACTTACAAGTGTCATGTGGGCTAGTTAATTCATAAATATAAGTAGGGTGGGCTTACACAAGTCCATTAACACTAAAAGGCCCAAGTTTGCAAGTAGTTAGCAAGTAATCCAATAAAAGTCCAACTTAAGCCCAAGTAACTAACTAATAGCTTTAGTTAATTAAAATGATTAATAAAACTTAATCATGAATGCAAATAATATTTAAATATATTATTCGTGAAGTTTCGTGTGTCGCAGAGACGTTCCGGGCCATAAAAAGTCAAGTACGGGCAATTAAGGCAACATGTAAATGTAATAACATACATTCGTTTAATCACACGTATTAATAATAATAATTATTAATAAATAAATGTTGTAAATTCCAGGGTCGTTACAAGTACGCTATGCATACCTTCACAGGTTCTGCGTTAACATGGTGGAATACCTATCTAGAGCAAGTGGGACAAGATGATGCGTACGCACTACCGTGGTCAGCATTCAAGCACTTGATGAACGAGAAGTACCGTCCCAGAACCGAGGTCAATAAGCTCAAGACAGAACTTAGAGGGTTACGAACCCAAGGATTTGATATTACCACGTACGAAAGACGATTCACAGAATTGTGCCTATTGTGTCCGGGAGCGTTCGAAGATGAGGAAGAGAAGATCGATGTAGTGACCCGAACTTTTCCATGTTTATATATATTAATTGAGATTGATGTTTACATGATTAAATGTTTCCAACATGTTAAGCAATCAAACTTGTTAAGACTTGATTAATTGAAATAGGTTTCATATAGACAATTGACCACCCAAGTTGACCGGTGATTCACGAACGTTAAAACTTGTAAAAAAAAAACTATATGATGACATATATATGGTTATATATATAGTTAACATGATATTATGATAAGTAAACATATCATTAATTATATTAACAATGAACTACATATGTAAAAACAAGACTACTAACTAAATGATTTTGAAACGAGACATATATGTAACGTTTATCGTTGTAACGACATTTAATGTATATATATCATATTAAGAGATATTCGTACATCATAATATCATGATAATATAATAATTTAAAATCTCTTTTGATATTATAAACATTGGGTTAACAACATTTAACAAGATCGTTAACCTAAAGGTTTCAAAACAACACTTACATGTAACGACTAACGATGACTTAACGACTCAGTTAAAATGTATATACATGTAGTGTTTTAATATGTATTTATACACTTTTGAAAGACTTCAATACACTTATCAAAATACTTCTACTTAACAAAAATGCTTACAATTACACTCTCGTTCAGTTTCATCAACAATTCTACTCGTATGCACCCGTATTCGTACTCGTACAATACACAGCTTTTAGATGTATGTACTATTGGTATATACACTCCAATGATCAGCTCTTAGCAGCCCATGTGAGTCACCTAACACATGTGGGAACCATCATTTGGCAACTAGCATGAAATATCTCATAAGATTACAAAAATATGAGTAATCATTCATGACTTATTTACATGAAAACAAAATTACATATCCTTTATATCTAATCCATACACCAACGACCAAAAACACCTACAAACACTTTCATTCTTCAATTTTCTTCATCTAATTGAACTCTCTCAAGTTCTATCTTCAAGTTCTAAGTGTTCTTCATAAATTCCAAAAGTTCTAGTTTCATAAAATCAAGAATACTTTCAAGTTTGCTAGCTCACTTCTAATCTTGTAAGGTGATCATCCAACCTCAAGAAATCTTTGTTTCTTACAGTAGGTTATCATTCTAATACAAGGTAATAATCATATTCAAACTTTGGTTCAATTTCTATAACTATAACAATCTTATTTCAAGTGATGATCTTACTTGAACTTGTTTTCGTGTCATGATTTTGCTTCAAGAACTTTGAGCCATCCAAGGATCCATTGAAGCTAGATCCATTTTTCTCTTTTCCAGTAGGTTCATCCAAGGAACTTAAGGTAGTAATGATGTTCATAACATCATTCGATTCATACATATAAAGCTATCTTATTCGAAGGTTTAAACTTGTAATCACTAGAACATAGTTTAGTTAATTCTAAACTTGTTCGCAAAAAAAAGTTAATCCTTCTAACTTGACTTTTAAAATCAACTAAACACATGTTCTATATCTATATGATATGCTAACTTAATGATTTAAAACCTGGAAACACGAAAAACACCGTAAAACCGGATTTACGCCGTCGTAGTAACACCGCGGGCTGTTTTGGGTTCGTTAATTAAAAACTATGATAAACTTTGATTTAAAAGTTGTTATTCTGAGAAAATGATTTTTATTATGAACATGAAACTATATCCAAAAATTATGGTTAAACTCAAAGTGGAAGTATGTTTTCTAAAATGGTCATCTAGACGTCGTTCTTTCGACTGAAATGACTACCTTTACAAAAACGACTTGTAACTTATTTTTCCGACTAGAAACCTATACTTTTTTTGTTTAGATTCATAAAATAGAGTTCAATATGAAACCATAGCAATTTGATTCACTCAAAACGGATTTAAAATGAAGAAGTTATGGGTAAAACAAGATTGGATAATTTTTCTCATTTTAGCTACGTGAAAATTGGTAACAAATCTATTCCAACCATAACTTAATCAACTTGTATTATATATTATGTAATCTTGAGATACCATAGACACGTATACAATGTTTCGACCTATCATGTCGACACATCTATATATATTTCGGAACAACCATAGACACTCTATATGTGAATGTTGGAGTTAGCTATACAGGGTTGAGGTTGATTCCAAAATATATATAGTTTGAGTTGTGATCAATACTGAGATACGTATACACTGGGTCGTGGATTGATTCAAGATAATATTTATCGATTTATTTCTGTACATCTAACTGTGGACAACTAGTTGTAGGTTACTAACGAGGACAGCTGACTTAATAAACTTAAAACATCAAAATATATTAAAAGTGTTGTAAATATATTTTGAACATACTTTGATATATATGTATATATTGTTATAGGTTCGTGAATCAACCAGTGGCCAAGTCTTACTTCCCGACGAAGTAAAAATCTGTGAAAGTGAGTTATAGTCCCACTTTTAAAATCTAATATTTTTGGGATGAGAATACATGCAGGTTTTATAAATGATTTACAAAATAGACACGAGTACGTGAAACTACATTCTATGGTTGAATTATCGAAATCGAATATGCCCCTTTTTATTAAGTCTGGTAATCTAAGAATTAGGGAACAGACACCCTAATTGACGCGAATCCTAAAGATAGATCTATCGGGCCCAACAAGCCCCATCCAAAGTACCGGATGCTTTAGTACTTCGAAATTTATATCATATCCGAAGGGTGTCCCGGAATGATGGGGATATTCTTATATATGCATCTTGTTAATGTCGGTTACCAGGTGTTCACCATATGAATGATTTTTATCTCTATGTATGGGATGTGTATTGAAATATGAAATCTTGTGGTCTATTATTTTGATTTGATATATATAGGTTAAACCTATAACTCACCAACATTTTTGTTGACGTTTTAAGCATGTTTATTCTCAGGTGATTATTAAGAGCTTCCGCTGTCGCATACTTAAATAAGGACGAGATTTGGAGTCCATGCTTGTATGATATTGTGTAAAAACTGCATTCAAGAAACTTATTTTGTTGTAACATATTTGTATTGTAAACCATTATGTAATGGTCGTGTGTAAACAGGATATTTTAGATTATCATTATTTGATAATCTACGTAAAGCTTTTTAAACCTTTATTGATGAAATAAAGGTTATGGTTTGTTTTAAAATGAATGCAGTCTTTGAAAAACGTCTCATATAGAGGTCAAAACCTCGCAACGAAATCAATTAATATGGAACGTTTTTAATCAATAAGAACGGGACATTTCAGTTGGTATCCGAGCGTTGGTCTTAGAGAACCAGAAAATTTGCATTAGTGTGTCTTATCGAGTTTGTTAGGATGCATTAGTGAGTCTGGACTTCGACCGTGTTTTCTTTAAAAATGATTGCTTAACATTTTTGTTGGAAACTATATATTTTTAACATATGAATATTATGTGATATATTAATCTCTTAACGTGTTTGATATTATGTGATAGATGTCTACCTCTAGAACAAGTCCCATTGACTCACCTAATAATAATGAAGAGTCAAATGTAAATTGGAATGATTTGTGGACTGATTCACAAGTTCCCGAAGAGGAACCGGAAGAAGAGTCGGAACCGGAAGAAGAATCGGAACCGGAAGAAGAATCGGAACCGGATGAAGAAATAGAACCGGTGGGGAAAATAATAAAACGGTTAAGTAAAAGAAAATCCTCAACCAACCGACCAAAGTTAATTATGGTCAATGGTGTTTCCGCCAAGGAAGCAAAATATTGGGAGGATTACCAATTCTCCGATGAATCGGATTCCGACGAGAATTCCGATGATGTTATAGAAATTACCCCAACTGAATTTAAAAAGGAAAAAGAAAATAATAAGGGAAAGGGCATAAAAATAGAGAAATCTAATTCCAACCCCGATGAACTTTATATGTATCGTCAACCCCCGAAGTCCTTAAGTTGTAACAATGACCCGGGAACCTCTAAACCACCAGGTTTTTCTAAACCAATGTGGACAACGACGGCTCGTATTAGGGGAACATCATATATCCCTAGAAACTTGGCAAAACGAACCAAAACCGAAGAAGAAGAAACGAGCGAGTCGGAATAAAATAGTTGTATTCGTGTGGTGTAATATATGGAATATAGTGTTCTTATGCTTTATGATATATGTAAAAATTGCTTGTATTAATAAGTATTTTTTTTATGAATCTAACTCTTGTCTATTTTACAGTTTAAAAACACAAAATGGATAGACAACCCAATATTTTAAGAGACCTACCCGGAGACATGATTGATGAAATCTTGTCTAGAGTCGGCCAGAATTCTTCGGCACAACTATTTAAGGCGAGATCAGTTTGTAAGACATTCGAAGAACGTTCCAAGAATGTCTTGGTTTATAAGAGACTTTCGTTTGAAAGATGGGGGATATCACATTGGGAAACCCATAAGTTACGATGTGTTTACTTTGACGCATATATTGCGGGGAACCCAAATGCTATTTTACGCAACGGGTTAAGAAATTATTTTGACTCAATATATCCGAATATTGGACTTTGTGATTTAGAAAAAGCGGCTAACATGCAACATAAAGAAGCATGTTATGCTTACGGATTAGTAATGTTCGCTTCTCACCAAAGTGAGAACAAGAACATCGGGCTACAACTATTAAACAAAACGTTTCCACAAGTGACGGAGTCGGTAATTGGGGTAAGAAATGAGGTTTTTAGATTATTACGGGACTGTTGGACATTACGTAACCCTCGTCCCTTTGATGACGTTACATCACGCTGTCTTATCAACGGCCATAACGGTTATGTTGCACAAGACCAAGGATGGGAAGTAGTCCTAGTAAAACCAGAATGCATGACTTGTTTCTGGACGTATGAATTACGTGTCTTTATTGCCTTTGCTGAACGACTTGTGTACTAGCTAGAATTGTCTTCACAACTATTTTGTATCAAAATTATTGTGTGCTATATTTCATGCTTTATGTAAAATAAGCGGTATTGTAAGTTTGAAAGTTTGAACGCGAAATATTATTATAATCAGTTTTTCATATAGAATTGTAGTAGTTGAATTGTATATTAGCTACTAAGTATGAACTTAACGGGTAGGTACTACCCGAATTTAAACTTATAAAACGCTAATATGAAGAAAAAGCTTTTATAAATGAGTTCATATTATGCTACGAAATACTATTAACTACTCTTAATATTCTGTATGATTAACTTGTTCCATTTAACTATTTTGAAGGAAATGGCACCGACTACTCGACACACCGTGAATATGAATGAAGAGGAATTCCGTACTTTTCTAGCTTCAAACATAGCCGCAGTACAGGCTGCGCTACATACCAACAATAACCTTGGATCTAGCAGTACAGGAAATCGTGTAGGATGCACCTACAAAGAATTCACTGCCTGCAAACCTTTGGAATTTGATGGAACCGAAGGACCGATCGGATTGAAACGGTGGACCGAGAAGGTTGAATCGGTGTTTGCCATAAGTAAGTGTACTGAAGAGGACAAAGTGAAGTACGCTACGCATACCTTCACAGGTTCTGCGTTAACATGGTGGAATACCTATCTAGAGCAAGTGGGACAAGATGATGCGTACGCACTACCGTGGTCAGCATTCAAGCACTTGATGAACGAGAAGTACCGTCCCAGAACCGAGGTCAATAAGCTCAAGACAGAACTTAGAGGGTTACGAACCCAAGGATTTGATATTACCACGTACGAAAGACGATTCACAGAATTGTGCCTATTGTGTCCGGGAGCATTCGAAGATGAGGAAGAGAAGATCGACGCGTTTGTGAAAGGATTACCGGAAAGAATCCAAGAAGATATAAGTTCACACGAGCCCGCCTCCATACAACAGGCATGTAGAATGGCTCACAAACTAGTGAACCAGATTGAAGAAAGAATTAAAGAACAGACTGCTGAAGAGGCCAATGTGAAGCAAGTCAAAAGAAAGTGGGAGGAAAATGGTGATAAGAATCACCAATACAACAACAACAGCAATTACAACAATAATCGCAACAATTATCCCAACAATCGCAACATCAATCGCAACTACAACAAACGGCCCAACAACAACAACAACAACAACAGCAACTACAACAATCATCCCAACAACAATAATAACCGCAACAACAACAACAATCAGAAGCAACTATGCCAAAGGTGTGAAAAGAATCACTCGGGGTTCTGCACCAAATTTTGCAACAAGTGTAAAAGAAATGGTCATAGCGCGGCGAAGTGTGAGGTCTACGGACCAGGGGTTAATAGAACGAAAGGAACAAATGGTGTCGGAACGAGTAATGGCGGAGCAAGTAGTGTCGGAGCAAGTTATGCCAATGTAGTTTGTTATAAATGTGGAAAACCAGGCCACATTATTAGAAATTGCCCGAACCAGGAGAACACGAATGGACAAGGCCGTGGAAGAGTTTTCAATATTAATGCGGTAGAGGCACAGGAAGACCCGGAGCTTGTTACGGGTACGTTTCTTATTGACAATAAATCTGCTTACGTTTTATTTGATTCGGGTGCGGATAGAAGCTATATGAGTAGAGATTTTTGTGCTAAATTAAGTTGTCCATTGACGCCTTTGGATAGTAAATTTTTACTCGAATTAGCAAATGGTAAATTAATTTCAACAGATAATATATGTCGGAATCGAGAAATTAAACTGGTTAGCGAAACATTTAAGATTGATTTGATACCAGTAGAGTTAGGGAGTTTTGATGTGATAATCGGTATGGACTGGTTGAAAGAAGTGAAAGCGGAGATCGTTTGTTACAAAAATGCAATTCGCATTATACGAGAAAAAGGAAAACCCTTAATGGTGTACGGAGAAAAGGGCAACACGAAGCTACATCTTATTAGTAATTTGAAGGCACAAAAACTAATAAGAAAAGGTTGCTATGCTGTTCTAGCACACGTCGAGAAAGTACAAACTGAAGAAAAGAGCATCAATGATGTTCCCATTGCAAAAGAATTTCCCGATGTATTTCCGAAAGAATTACCGGGATTACCCCCACATCGATCCATTGAATTTCAAATAGATCTTGTACCAGGAGCTGCACCAATAGCTCGTGCTCCTTACAGACTCGCACCCAGCGAGATGAAAGAACTGCAAAGCCAATTACAAGAACTTTTAGAGCGTGGTTTCATTCGACCAAGCACATCACCGTGGGGAGCTCCTGTTTTGTTTGTCAAGAAGAAAGATGGTACATTCAGGTTGTGTATCGACTACCGAGAGTTGAACAAACTTACCATCAAGAACCGCTACCCACTACCGAGAATCGACGACTTATTTGATCAACTACAAGGCTCGTCTGTTTATTCAAAGATTGACTTACGTTCTGGGTATCATCAAATGCGGGTGAAAGAAGATGATATTCCAAAGACTGCTTTTAGAACACGTTACGGTCATTACGAGTTTATGGTCATGCCGTTTGGTTTAACTAATGCACCAGCTGTGTTCATGGACCTTATGAACCGAGTGTGTGGACCATACCTTGACAAGTTTGTCATTGTTTTCATTGATGACATACTTATTTACTCAAAGAATGACCAAGAACACGGTGAATATTTGAGAAAGGTGTTAGAAGTATTGAGGAAGGAAGAATTGTACGCTAAGTTTTCAAAGTGTGCATTTTGGTTGGAAGAAGTTCAATTCCTCGGTCACATAGTGAACAAAGAAGGTATTAAGGTGGATCCGGCAAAGATAGAAACTGTTGAAAAGTGGGAAACCCCGAAAACTCCGAAACACATACGCCAGTTTTTAGGACTAGCTGGTTACTACAGAAGGTTCATCCAAGACTTTTCCAGAATAGCAAAACCCTTGACTGCATTAACGCATAAAGGGAAGAAATTTGAATGGAATGATGAACAAGAGAAAGCGTTTCAGTTATTGAAGAAAAAGCTAACTACGGCACCTATATTGTCATTGCCTGAAGGGAATGATGATTTTGTGATTTATTGTGACGCATCAAAGCAAGGTCTCGGTTGTGTATTAATGCAACGAACGAAGGTGATTGCTTATGCGTCTAGACAATTGAAGATTCACGAACAAAATTATACGACGCATGATTTGGAATTAGGCGCGGTTGTTTTTGCATTAAAGACTTGGAGGCACTACTTATATAGGGTCAAAAGTATTATATATACCGACCACAAAAGTCTTCAACACATATTTAATCAGAAACAACTGAATATGAGGCAGCGTAGGTGGATTGAATTATTGAATGATTACGATTTTGAGATTCGTTACCACCCGGGGAAGGCAAATGTGGTAGCCGATGCCTTGAGCAGGAAGGATAGAGAACCCATTTGAGTAAAATCTATGAATATAATGATTCATAATAACATTACTACTCAAATAAAGGAGGCGCAACAAGGAGTTTTAAAAGAGGGAAATTTAAAGGATGAAATACCCAAAGGATCGGAGAAGCATCTTAATATTCGGGAAGACGGAACCCGGTATAGGGCTGAAAGGATTTGGGTACCAAAATTTGGAGATATGAGAGAAATGGTACTTAGAGAAGCTCATAAAACCAGATACTCAATACATCCTGGAACGGGGAAGATGTACAAGGATCTCAAGAAACATTTTTGGTGGCCGGGTATGAAAGCCGATGTTGCTAAATACGTAGGAGAATGTTTGACGTGTTCTAAGGTCAAAGCTGAGCATCAGAAACCATCAGGTCTACTTCAACAACCCGAAATCCCGGAATGGAAATGGGAAAACATTACCATGGATTTCATCACTAAATTGCCAAGGACTGCAAGTGGTTTTGATACTATTTGGGTAATAGTTGATCGTCTCACCAAATCAGCACACTTCCTACCAATAAGAGAAGATGACAAGATAGAGAAGTTAGCACGACTGTATTTGAAGGAAGTCGTCTCCAGACATGGAATACCAATCTCTATTATCTCTGATAGGGATGGCAGATTTATTTCAAGATTCTGGCAGACATTACAGCAAGCATTAGGAACTCGTCTAGACATGAGTACTGCCTATCATCCACAAACTGATGGGCAGAGCGAAAGGACGATACAAACGCTTGAAGACATGCTACGAGCATGTGTTATTGATTTCGGAAACAGTTGGGATCGACATCTACCGTTAGCAGAATTTTCCTACAACAACAGCTACCATTCAAGCATTGAGATGGCGCCGTTTGAAGCACTTTATGGTAGAAAGTACAGGTCTCCGATTTGTTGGAGTGAGGTGGGGGATAGACAGATTACGGGTCCGGAGATTATACAAGAAACTACCGAGAAGATCATCCAAATTCAACAACGGTTGAAAACCGCCCAAAGTCGACAAAAGAGCTACGCTGACATTAAAAGAAAAGATATAGAATTTGAAATTGGAGAGATGGTCATGCTTAAAGTTTCACCTTGGAAAGGCGTTGTTCGATTTGGTAAACGAGGGAAATTAAATCCAAGGTATATTGGACCATTCAAGATTATTGATCGTGTCGGACCAGTAGCTTACCGACTTGAGTTACCTCAACAACTCGCGGCTGTACATAACACTTTCCACGTCTCGAATTTGAAGAAATGTTTTGCTAAAGAAGATCTCACTATTCCGTTAGATGAAATCCAAATCAACGAAAAACTCCAATTCATCGAAGAACCCGTCGAAATAATGGATCGTGAGGTTAAAAGACTTAAGCAAAACAAGATACCAATTGTTAAGGTTCAATGGAATGCTCGTAGAGGACCCGAGTTCACCTGGGAGCGTGAAGATCAGATGAAGAAGAAATACCCGCATCTATTTCCAGAAGATTCGTCAACACCTTCAACAGCTTAAAATTTCGGGACGAAATTTATTTAACGGGTAGGTACTGTAGTGACCCGAACTTTTCCATGTTTATATATATTAATTGAGATTGATGTTTACATGATTAAATGTTTCCAACATGTTAAGCAATCAAACTTGTTAAGACTTGATTAATTGAAATAGGTTTCATATAGACAATTGACCACCCAAGTTGACCGGTGATTCACGAACGTTAAAACTTGTAAAAAAAAAACTATATGATGACATATATATGGTTATATATATAGTTAACATGATATTATGATAAGTAAACATATCATTAATTATATTAACAATGAACTACATATGTAAAAACAAGACTACTAACTAAATGATTTTGAAACGAGACATATATGTAACGTTTATCGTTGTAACGACATTTAATGTATATATATCATATTAAGAGATATTCGTACATCATAATATCATGATAATATAATAATTTAAAATCTCTTTTGATATTATAAACATTGGGTTAACAACATTTAACAAGATCGTTAACCTAAAGGTTTCAAAACAACACTTACATGTAACGACTAACGATGACTTAACGACTCAGTTAAAATGTATATACATGTAGTGTTTTAATATGTATTTATACACTTTTGAAAGACTTCAATACACTTATCAAAATACTTCTACTTAACAAAAATGCTTACAATTACACTCTCGTTCAGTTTCATCAACAATTCTACTCGTATGCACCCGTATTCGTACTCGTACAATACACAGCTTTTAGATGTATGTACTATTGGTATATACACTCCAATGATCAGCTCTTAGCAGCCCATGTGAGTCACCTAACACATGTGGGAACCATCATTTGGCAACTAGCATGAAATATCTCATAAGATTACAAAAATATGAGTAATCATTCATGACTTATTTACATGAAAACAAAATTACATATCCTTTATATCTAATCCATACACCAACGACCAAAAACACCTACAAACACTTTCATTCTTCAATTTTCTTCATCTAATTGAACTCTCTCAAGTTCTATCTTCAAGTTCTAAGTGTTCTTCATAAATTCCAAAAGTTCTAGTTTCATAAAATCAAGAATACTTTCAAGTTTGCTAGCTCACTTCTAATCTTGTAAGGTGATCATCCAACCTCAAGAAATCTTTGTTTCTTACAGTAGGTTATCATTCTAATACAAGGTAATAATCATATTCAAACTTTGGTTCAATTTCTATAACTATAACAATCTTATTTCAAGTGATGATCTTACTTGAACTTGTTTTCGTGTCATGATTTTGCTTCAAGAACTTTGAGCCATCCAAGGATCCATTGAAGCTAGATCCATTTTTCTCTTTTCCAGTAGGTTCATCCAAGGAACTTAAGGTAGTAATGATGTTCATAACATCATTCGATTCATACATATAAAGCTATCTTATTCGAAGGTTTAAACTTGTAATCACTAGAACATAGTTTAGTTAATTCTAAACTTGTTCGCAAACAAAAGTTAATCCTTCTAACTTGACTTTTAAAATCAACTAAACACATGTTCTATATCTATATGATATGCTAACTTAATGATTTAAAACCTGGAAACACGAAAAACACCGTAAAACCGGATTTACGCCGTCGTAGTAACACCGCGGGCAGTTTTGGGTTCGTTAATTAAAAACTATGATAAACTTTGATTTAAAAGTTGTTATTCTGAGAAAATGATTTTTATTATGAACATGAAACTATATCCAAAAATTATGGTTAAACTCAAAGTGGAAGTATGTTTTCTAAAATGGTCATCTAGACGTCGTTCTTTCGACTGAAATGACTACCTTTACAAAAACGACTTGTAACTTATTTTTCCGACTAGAAACCTATACTTTTTTTGTTTAGATTCATAAAATAGAGTTCAATATGAAACCATAGCAATTTGATTCACTCAAAACGGATTTAAAATGAAGAAGTTATGGGTAAAACAAGATTGGATAATTTTTCTCATTTTAGCTACGTGAAAATTGGTAACAAATCTATTCCAACCATAACTTAATCAACTTGTATTATATATTATGTAATCTTGAGATACCATAGACACGTATACAATGTTTCGACCTATCATGTCGACACATCTATATATATTTCGGAACAACCATAGACACTCTATATGTGAATGTTGGAGTTAGCTATACAGGGTTGAGGTTGATTCCAAAATATATATAGTTTGAGTTGTGATCAATACTGAGATACGTATACACTGGGTCGTGGATTGATTCAAGATAATATTTATCGATTTATTTCTGTACATCTAACTGAGGACAACTAGTTGTAGGTTACTAACGAGGACAGCTGACTTAATAAACTTAAAACATCAAAATATATTAAAAGTGTTGTAAATATATTTTGAACATACTTTGATATATATGTATATATTGTTATAGGTTCGTGAATCAACCAGTGGCCAAGTCTTACTTCCCGACGAAGTAAAAATCTGTGAAAGTGAGTTATAGTCCCACTTTTAAAATCTAATATTTTTGGGATGAGAATACATGCAGGTTTTATAAATGATTTACAAAATAGACACGAGTACGTGAAACTACATTCTATGGTTGAATTATCGAAATCGAATATGCCCCTTTTTATTAAGTCTGGTAATCTAAGAATTAGGGAACAGACACCCTAATTGACGCGAATCCTAAAGATAGATCTATCGGGCCCAACAAGCCCCATCCAAAGTACCGGATGCTTTAGTACTTCGAAATTTATATCATATCCGAAGGGTGTCCCGGAATGATGGGGATATTCTTATATATGCATCTTGTTAATGTCGGTTACCAGGTGTTCACCATATGAATGATTTTTATCTCTATGTATGGGATGTGTATTGAAATATGAAATCTTGTGGTCTATTATTTTGATTTGATATATATAGGTTAAACCTATAACTCACCAACATTTTTGTTGACGTTTTAAGCATGTTTATTCTCAGGTGATTATTAAGAGCTTCCGCTGTCGCATACTTAAATAAGGACGAGATTTGGAGTCCATGCTTGTATGATATTGTGTAAAAACTGCATTCAAGAAACTTATTTTGTTGTAACATATTTGTATTGTAAACCATTATGTAATGGTCGTGTGTAAACAGGATATTTTAGATTATCATTATTTGATAATCTACGTAAAGCTTTTTAAACCTTTATTGATGAAATAAAGGTTATGGTTTGTTTTAAAATGAATGCAGTCTTTAAAAAACGTCTCATATAGAGGTCAAAACCTCGCAACGAAATCAATTAATATGGAACGTTTTTAATCAATAAGAACGGGACATTTCAATCGACGCGTTTGTGAAAGGATTACCGGAAAGAATCCAAGAAGATATAAGTTCACATGAGCCCGCCTCCATACAACAGGCATGTAGAATGGCTCACAAACTAATGAACCAGATTGAGGAAAGAATTAAAGAACAGACGGCTGAAGAGGCCAATGTGAAGCAAGTCAAAAGAAAGTGGGAGGAAAACGGTGATAAGAATCACCAATACAACAATAACAGCAATTACAACAATAATCGCAACAATTATCCCAACAATCGCAACATCAATCGCAACTACAACAAACAGCCCAACAACAACAACAACAACAACAACAACAACAACAACAACAACAACAACAACAACAACAACAACAACAACAACAACAACAACAACAACAACAACAACAACTACAACAATCATCCCAACAACAATAACAACCGCAACAACAACAACAATCAGAAGCAGCTATGCCAAAGGTGTGAAAAATATCACTCGGGGTTCTGCACCAAATTTTGCAACAAGTGTAAAAGAAATGGTCATAGCGCGGCAAAGTGTGAGGTCTACGGACCAGGGGTTAACAGAACGAAAGGAACAAATGGTGTCGGAACGAGTAATGGCGGAGCAAGTAGTGTCGGAGCAAGTTATGCCAATGTAGTTTGTTATAAATGTGGAAAACCGGGCCACATTATTAGAAATTGCCCGAACCAGGAGAACACGAATGGACAAGGCCGCGGAAGAGTTTTCAATATTAATGCGGTAGAGGTACAGGAAGACCCGGAGCTTGTTACGGGTACATTTCTTATTGACAATAAATCTGCTTACGTTTTATTTAATTCGGGTGTGGATAGAAGCTATATGAGTAGAGATTTTTGTGCTAAATTAAGTTGTCCATTGACGCCTTTGGATAGTAAATTTTTACTCGAATTAGCAAACGGTAAATTAATTTCAGCAGATAATATATGCCGGAATCGAGAAATTAAACTGAGTAGCGAAATATTTAAGATTGATTTGATACCAGTAGAGTTAGGGAGTTTTGATGTAATAGTTGGCATGGACTGGCTGAAGAAGGTGAAAGCAGAGATCGTATGTTATAAAAATGCAATTTGCATTGTACGAGAAGAAGGAGAACCCTTAATGGTGTATGGAGAAAAGGGCAACATGAAGCTACATCTTATTAGTAATTTGAAGGCACAAAAACTAATAAGAAAAGGTTGCTATGCTGTTCTAGCACACGTCGAGAAAGTACAAACTGAAGAAAAGAGCATCAATGATGTTCCCGTCGCAAAAGAATTTCCCGATGTATTTCCGAAAGAATTACCGGGACTACCTCCACATCGATCTGTTGAATTTCAAATATATCTTGTACCAGGAGCTGCACCAATAGCTCGTGCTCCTTATAGACTCGCACCCAGCGAGATGAAAGAACTGTAAAGCCAACTGCAAGAACTATTAGAACGTTGTTTCATTCGACCAAGCACATCACCATGGGGAGCTCCTGTTTTGTTTGTCAAGATGAAGGATGGTACATTTAGGTTGTGTATTGACTACAGAGAGTTGAACAAACTTACCATCAAAAACCGTTATCCACTGCCGAGAATTGACGACTTATTTGATCAACTACAAGGCTCGTCGGTTTATTCGAAGATCGATTTACGTTCTGGATATCATCAAATGCGAGTAAAGGAGGATGATATTCCAAAAACTGCTTTTAGGACGCGTTATGGTCATTACGAGTTTATGGTTATGCCGTTTGGATTGACTAACGCACCAGCTGTGTTTAAGGACCTTATGAACCGAGTGTGTGGGCCATATCTTGACAAGTTTGTCATTATTTTCATCGATGACATACTTATTTACTCAAAGAATGATCAAGAGCACGAAGAACATTTGAGAAAAGTGCTAGAAGTATTGAGGAAAGAAAAACTGTACACTAAGTTTTCAAAGTGTGCATTTTGGTTGGAAGAAGTTCAATTCCTCGGTCACATAGTGAACAAAGAAGGTATCCAGGTGGACCCAGCAAAGTTCGAAACCGTTGAAAAGTGGGAAACCCCAAAAACTCCGAAGCATATACGTCAATTTTTAGGATTGGCTGGTTACTATAGAAGATTCATCCAAGATTTCTCCAAAATAGCAAAACCCTTGACTGCCCGCATAAAGGGAAGAAATTTGAATGGAAGGATGAACAAGAGAAGGCGTTTCAATTATTGAAGAAAAAGCTAATTACGGCACCTATATTGTCATTGCCTGAAGGGAATGATGATTTTGTGATTTATTGTGACGCATCAAAGCAAGGTCTCGGTTGTGTATTAATGCAACGGACGAAGGTGATTGCTTATGCGTCTAGACAATTGAAGATTCACGAGCAAAATTATACGACGCATTATTTGGAATTAGGCGCGGTTATTTTTGCATTAAAGACTTGGAGGCACTACTTATATGGGGTCAAAAGTATTATATATACCGACCACAAAAGTCTTCAACACATATTTAATCAGAAACAACTGAATATGAGGCAGCGTAGGTGGATTGAATTGTTGAATGATTACGACTTTGAGATTCGTTACCACCCGGGGAAGGCAAATGTGGTAGCCGACGCCTTGAGCAGAAAGGACAGAGAACCCATTCGAGTAAAATCTATGAATATAATGATTCACACTAACCTTACTACTCAAATAAAGGAGGCGCAACAAGGAGTTTTAAAAGAGAGAAATTTAAAGGATGAAATACCCAAAGGATCGGAGAAGCATCTTAATATTCGGGAAGACAGAACCCGGTATAGGGCTGAAAGGATTTGGGTACCAAAATTTGGAGATATGAGAGAAATGGTACTTAGAGAAGCTCATAAAACTAGATACTCAATACATCCTGGAACGGGAAAGATGTACAAGGATCTTAAGAAACATTTTTGGTGGCCAGGTATGAAAGCCGATATTGCTAAATATGTAGGAGAATGTTTGACGTGTTCTAAGGTCAAAGCTGAACATCAGAAACCATCAGGTCTACTACAACAACCTGAAATCCCGAAATGGAAATGGGAAAACATTACCATGGATTTCATCACTAAATTTCCAAGGACTGCAAGTGGTTATGATACTATTTGGGTAATAGTTGATCGTCTCACCAAGTCAGCACACTTCCTGCCAATAAGAGAAGATGACAAGATGGAGAAGTTAGCACGACTGTATTTGAAGGAAGTCGTCTCCAGACATGGAATACCAATCTCTATTATCTCTGATAGGGATGGCAGATTTATTTCAAGATTCTAGCAGACATTACAGCAAGCATTGGGAACTCGTCTAGACATGAGTACTGCCTATCATCCACAAACTGATGGGCAGAGCGAAAGGACGATACAAACGCTTGAAGACATGCTACGAGCTTGTGTTATTGATTTCGGAAACAGTTGGGATCGACATCTACTGTTAGCAGAATTTTCCTACAACAACAGCTACCATTCAAGTATTGAGATGGCGCCATTTGAAGCACTTTATGGTAGAAAGTGCAGGTCTCTGATTTGTTGGAGTGAAGTGGGGGATAGACAGATTACGGGTCCGGAGATAATACAAGAAACTACCGAGAAAATCATCCAAATTCAACAAAGATTGAAAACCGCCCAGAGTCGACAAAAGAGCTACGCGGACAGTAAAAGAAAAGATATAGAATTTGAAATTGGAGAGATGGTCATGCTTAAAGTTGCACCTTGGAAAGGCGTTGTTCGATTTGGTAAACGGGGGAAATTAAATCCAAGGTATATTGGACCATTCAAGATTATTGATCGTGTCGGACCAGTAGCTTACCGACTTGAGTTACCTCAACAACTCGCGGCTGTACATAACACTTTTCACGTCTCGAATTTGAAGAAATGTTTTGCTAAAGAAGATCTCACTATTCCGTTAGATGAAATCCAAATCAACGAAAAACTTCAATTCATCGAAGAACCCGTCGAAATAATGGATCGTGAGGTTAAAAGACTTAAGCAAAACAAGATACCAATTGTTAAGGTTCAATGGAATGCTCGTAGAGGACCCAAGTTCACCTGGGAGCGTGAAGATCAGATGAAGAAGAAATACCCGCATCTATTTCCAGAAGATTCGTCAACACCTCCAACTGCTTAAAATTTCGGGATGAAATTTATTTAACGGGTAGGTACTGTAGTGACCCGAACTTTTCCATGTTTATATATATTAATTGAGATTGATATTTACATGATTAAATGTTTCCAACATGTTAAGCAATCAAACTTGTTAAGACTTGATTAATTGAAATAGGTTTCATATAGACAATTGACCACCCAAGTTGACCGGTGATTCACGAACGTAAAAACTTGTAAAAACTATATGATGACATATATATATATATATATATATATATATATATATATATATATATATATATATATATATATATATATATATATATATTATGATAAGTAAACATATCATTAAGTATATTAACAATGAACTACATATGTAAAAACAAGACTACTAACTTAATGATTTTTAAACGAGACATATATGTAACGATTATCGTTGTAAAGACATTTAATGTATATATATCATATTAAGAGATATTCATACATGATAATATAATAATTTAAAAATCTCATTTGATATTATAAACATTGGGTTAACAACATTTAACAAGATCGTTAACCTAAAGGTTTCAAAACAACACTTACATGTAACGACTAACGATGACTTAACGACTCAGTTAAAATGTATATACATGTAGTGTTTTAATATGTATTTATACACTTTTGAAATACTTCCATACACTTATCAAAATACTTCTACTTAACAAAAATGCTTACAATTACATCCTCGTTCAGTTTCATCAACAATTCTACTCGTATGCACCCGTATTCGTACTCGTACAATACACAGCTTTTAGATGTATGTACTATTGGTATATACACTCCAATGATCAGCTCTTAGCAACTCATGTGAGTCACCTAACACATGTGGGAACCATCATTTGGCAACTAGCATGAAATATCTCATAAAATTACAAAAATATGAGTAATCATTCATGACTTATTTACATGAAAACAAAATTACATATCCTTTATATCTAATCCATACACCAACGACCAAAAACACCTACAAACACTTTCATTCTTCAATTTTCTTCATCTAATTGATCTCTCTCAAGTTCTATCTTCAATTTCTAAGTGTTCTTCATAAATTTCAAAAGTTCTAGTTTCATAAAATCAAGAATACTTTCAAGTTTGCTAGCTCACTTCCAATCTTGTAAGGTGATCATCCAACCTCAAGAAATCTTTGTTTCTTATAGTAGGTTATCATTCTAATACAAGGTAATAATCATATTCAAACTTTGGTTCAATTTCTATAACTATAACAATCTTATTTCAAGTGATGATCTTACTTGAACTTGTTTTCGTGTCATGATTCTGCTTCAAGAACTTCGAGCCATCCAAGGATCCATTGAAGCTAGATCCATTTTTTTCTTTTCCAGTAGGTTTATCCAAGGAACTTAAGGTAGTAATGATGTTCATAACATCATTCGATTCATACATATAAAGCTATCTTATTCGAAGGTTTAAACTTGTAATCACTAGAACATAGTTTAGTTAATTCTAAACTTGTTCGGAAACAAAAGTTAATCCTTCTAACTTGACTTTTAAAATCAACTAAACACATGTTCTATATCTATATTATATGCTAACTTAATGATTTAAAACCTGGAAACACGAAAAACACCGTAAAACCGGATTTACGCCGTCATAGTAACACCGCGGGCTGTTTTGGGTTAGTTAATTAAAAACTATGATAAACTTTGATTTAAAAGTTTTTATCCTGAGAAAATGATTTTTATTATGAACATGAAACTATATCCAAAAATCATGGTTAAACTCAAAGTGGAAGTATGTTTTCTAAAATGGTCATCTAGACGTCGTTCTTTCGACTGAAATGACTACCTTTCCAAAAACGACTTGTAACTTATTTTTTCGACTATAAACCTATACTTTTTCTGTTTAGATTCATAAAATAGAGTTCAATATGAAACCATAGCAATTTGATTCACTCAAAACGGATTTAAAATGAAGAAGTTATGGGTAATACAAGATTGGATAATTTTTCTCATTTTAGCTACGTGAAAATTGGTAACAAATCTATTCCAACCATAACTTAATCAACTTGTATTATATATTATGTAATCTTGAGATACCATAGACACGTATACAATGTTTCGACCTATCATGTCGACACATCTATATATATTTCGGAACAACCATAGACACTCTATATGTGAATGTTGGAGTTAGCTATACAGGGTTGAGGTTGATTCCAAAATATATATAGTTTGAGTTGTGATCAATACTGAGATACGTATACACTGGGTCGTGGATTGATTCAAGATAATATTTATCGATTTATTTCTGTACATCTAACTGTGGACAACTAGTTGTAGGTTACTAACGAGGACAGCTGACTTAATAAACTTAAAACATCAAAATGTATTAAAAGTATTGTAAATATATTTTGAACATACTTTGATATATATGTATATATTGTTATAGGTTCGTGAATCAACCAGTGGCCAAGTCTTACTTCCCGACGAAGTAAAAATCTGTGAAAGTGAGTTATAGTCCCACTTTTAAAATCTAACATTTTTGGGATGAGAATACATGCAGGTTTTATAAATGATTTACAAAATAGACACAAGTACGTGAAACTACATTCTATGGTTGAATTATCGAAATCTAATATGCACCTTTTTATTAAGTCTGGTAATCTAAGAATTAGGGAACAGACACCCTAATTGACGAAAGATAGATCTATTGGGCCTAACAAACCCCATCCAAAGTACCGGATGCTTTAGTACTTCGAAATTTATATCATATCCGAAGGGTGTCCCGGAATGATGGGGATATTCTTATATATGCATCTTGTTAATGTCGGTTACCAGGTGTTCACCATATGAATGATTTTTATCTCTATGTATGGGATGTGTATTGAAATATGAAATCTTGTGGTCTATTGTTACGATTTGATATATATAGGTTAAACCTATAACTCACCAACATTTTTGTTGACGTTTAAAGCATGTTTATTCTCAGGTGAATACTAAGAGCTTCCGCTGTTGCATACTAAAATAAGGACAAGATTTGGAGTCAATGTTTGTATGATATTGTGTAAAAACTGCATTCAAGAAACTGATTTCGATGTAACATATTTGTATTGTAAACCATTATGTAATGGTCGTGTGTAAACAGGATATTTTAGATTATCATTATTTGATAATCTACGTAAAGCTTTTTAAACCTTTATTTATGAAATAAAGGTTATGGCTTGTTTTAAAAATGAATGCAGTCTTTGAAAAACGTCTCATATAGAGGTCAAAACCGCGCAACGAAATCAATTAATATGGAACGTTTTTAATCAATAAGAACGGGACATTTCAGATACCCTATTCGATTTCTGTTCTATTTTAGATTCAAACTCTGCACGATTCTACTTTGCTACCATGGCTTACACGAAGCATCGTATTACAAGAGAAAAAGAGTGTCTTTCAAAGGTTAATTCCTACCAGTAATTATATTCAATAATTAATTATGTTTATTTGATAATCTAAATTTATTACTTTTTTTTGTTCAGAAATAAACGTGAATATTATTGTCGCGCAATTAGTCTTTGAAATGGGTTTGGTTATGAGTTCGGTCAATTTCCTTGTTATTGCATATTGTGTATGTGTGATATGTTTGCTGTGTTATTCATAACACAATAATAAGACTGCATTTGTTAGAAATGATATTAAGGTGTATAAGCCTGTGTTTGTTGTACTATGATCTTAATTTGTATATGCATGTGCTTAGATGTGTATCTTCTCTATTGCATTGGATGTGTATCTTTTCTATTGCATTTTGTGTACAGATGCAACAAAAAAATAAAAAAAGAAGTGTAAACAAACTGAAAAAGAAGTCAGTTGTTGTTCAGTTGAAGATTGAATTTGACGAGTTTGGCCAAGCTATTGGAAAAACCCAAGCTATTTTCTCGAGCAACATTGGCGTTTTAACTAGGACCACTTGTGATTTTCTTGTAAAGGATTGGAAGCATGTGTCTCCTGATCAGAAACAAACTTTATGGAGAAAAATAAAGGTATTAAAATCTAAGATTTTGATTAATTACTTTTTATTTATATATGTTACAACATTCAACACTTATAGTAGATTACATTATACAGGAACTTCATAATATTGAAGACGATTTTGCACGAAAAACAACACTGCAAAAATGCAACACAGCGTTTACGAGATTCAAGCGCAAGTTAAGAACGTATATGGATAAAGGCAAGCTTCCTTATGTGGAATTAAAAGATTACGATTTCATAACTCCAGAAAAATGGGAAAAATTTTGTGAAATCGAAGCTACGCCTGCTAGACGAGTAAGTGCTTTTCAATCTGATTTGTATCAGGTTTGGAGGTACATTTTGATATTGTAACGCTTTGAAAAAGGCATTTAATCGCATTAAAACTGTGTAGGAACTAAGAGAAAAAGGCAGGAAGAACGCTTTCAAAAAACAAAAAGAAAAGTATGCTCGAGTTGGTCGTTCGGGATATCGTGGAAAAAAAGCACAATGGGATACAAAAGCAAATGATCCTCATAAACGTACACCATACCACAACATCAAAGATCCTGCAGCAAGGTATTACGTGCTGGGCAGGATGAAGCCGGATGACAAAGGGAAGACGACAGTAGAAACATTTGCGCCGCTTTTAGAGAAAATTGTAATATATTTATATTTGAATTTTTAGACTAACCAACTCATAATTTTTCTATAATTGATTACTTGTGTTTTTTTTCCAGGTTAGGACAGATAAAGAAGGCGGGGATGCCTTGTTAACTCATGTGGGGAAGGAACACGGTGGTCGAAAAAGGGGTATAAGTAGCACAATAGGATACAGCAAAATCACAAAGAAACAGAAATCAGACGATAAAGGAATGAGGGTAACTGATTTAACTGATGTTATGTTTCTTACAATATTTAAATGCTTACTTACTACATTTTATATTTCATGTTTGCTAATCAGAAGTCTCAGGAAAACCAAAAGCATGATGATGAAGAGAATGTTGTTGATGAAGATAATGATGATGAAGAAGAGAATGATGATGAAGAAGAAGATGTAGATCATGAAGAGAAAGAAGATGATGAAGAGGATGTTGATGATGAAGATAATGATGATAATGATGAAGAAGATGTTGATGATGAAGAGAATGATGAAGATGAAAAAGATGTTGATGAGAGGGCTGATGATGAAGATGAAGTGGAAGGTGATGATGAATGGGAAGTTGATAATTTAGTGGAAGGTGTTGATGAAGGGGAAGGTGAAAGTGAAAAGGATGTTGATGATAATGAGGATGTTGATGATGGAAAGGATGTTCAACATCAGAAATTCACTAAAAAAATAGTGAAACAATCGAAACACATAAAGGTAACTGATTTAACTAAATGTTGTTTTTTCTAGACTTTTAAATTACTTACCACAATTAGTTATTCATGTTTGTTAATGAACATGATGTTGAAAAAGAAAAGCCTGATGAAAATTTAAATGTTCATGACAACATCAAGGAAAAAGAAGATGCAGTGATTGAAGAAGATGCAGAGTATGTTTCATATGATAATGTCCAGATGGTGATGAACGAAGACGAAGAGGAAAATGTGGATAAAGAAGAAGATTTTGTGGTTCGAGAAATAAAAGATGGAGAGTCTAAAAAGGTTAATGAAGCAGAAAAAGTTGCATCGTTTTCTGACGATGTTGATGACGAAATGTTGATGGAAGAAGTTAATACAGAGCAAGATCCACTGGTTAGACTTATTGATGCAGAGCTAACAAATTTCAGAATGAAACCCAGTCCTCCACCAAGAAGAAGGAAGTCTGAAAGAATCTTATTACAGAAGCTTTCAAAAAATATTTTCGTCAAAGATGGCACAGGTATGAGTGAGAACAATCCAATAAAATTGTAATTTATGATGAATATTATTGATGCTAACATAACTATGTTTGTTAATGTATATTTGTGATTCTACTTTATATTAGAGCTAATGAATATTTGTGATGCTCCTTTTGTATGAAGTTTAGATCTGCTAATATAACTGTCTTTGTTTATGGTAATTTGCCAATGCAACTGTACTTAGGGTTATGATTAGGGTACTGATTGTACTTTGGGTTATGATTGCCACTGAAGGTGGTTATAAGGTCAACATTGCTTATCATATTGGTTATTGGGTCTGATTTGACATGTATACTACCTCATGGGTTTTTTTCTAAATTGGAGTGAGCGTTGAGCTGTTATTACTTCACCAAACGAAACGTAGGTTGGTTTCTGCATTAGGCATATATATACATATATATATACATATATATATATATATATATATATATATATATATATATATATATATATATATATATATATATATATATATATATATATATATATATATATATATATATTAGAATAGGTTTATATGTTTGGTTTTCTTTTGGTTTCCATAGTGTGCAGCAGGTAAATAATCAGGTTATCCAGGTTTTGTTATCCAGGTTTTGAGTTGTTATTACTTCACCAAACATAGCGTTGAGTTGTTATCCAGGTTTTGTGTAAGCTGACCCGATTACTATCAGGTTGTGTTTGCCTATTGTTACTATATAGTATAACTTTCTTTCATTGCATAATAAGGGTTTATATGTTATAGTTTATATATAGTGTGTTTATATGATGTTAATAAAGTTTATATGTTGTTAATATAGTGTTGTATGATGTTTAGAATCGTGTTGTGTAATCTAACGTGTTAAAACAGTTAGATGGTTGTGTGTCGTTTGTTTGTCCAGTTCTGCTCCAGGTCTGCACTACATGTCTACAATCGTGTTGGCTAATCGTGTGAATCATGGTGTGTTATATAGTCAAATTCTTGTGCTATAGATCCAATCAAACATGTGTTATAAACCTGATTTATAAGCATGATTCAAACATGTGTGAATCATGTGATATATTTATACAAATTTTTAGAACAAACGCCCAAGTGTATAAAGAAAAAGAAATATTCAAATACCTCTGATGATGTTGAAGTCTCCATTATCTTTGAATCCTGCGACGAAGCTAAACAAGCAAACTAGAGCAAGCCGAAAAAAAAAACAAAAAAACGTGTGTTTTTATATTTGTGAAAAGATTTTTTATATTTTATATTATTTATAACTTCAATATAAATCTTATTTATTTAAGGTATATAAAATTTTATAATATTATAATTATATTATATATACTTATCAAAATCCATTCCTAGTTATCAAATTATTTCCTAACTCTTCCGTAACTAACTAACTAACTAACTTCCTATTAATTAGACGTGCTTGTTTATTAACCCGTTCAATATGGAACCCTAAATAACCCGTTACATTATTTGTTTAATTAGACGTGTTCGGTAATTTTGGTAGACTAATTAACAGAACTTTAAGTGTTAGGTTGATTAAACGGAGATCGTTAACATATATATCCCGTTAACTTATTTAGACGTGTCACAGTTAAAGGCGTTACTTACAAACTAATTAGACGTGTGTTTTGAAACTTATTAGACGTGTTAAGCATTTAGACGTGTTCCCGGCAAATCTAATTAGACGTGTTGCCAATTAGACATGTTGTTGTTTCATATAGACGTGTTCCTGGTAGACATAATTAGACGTGTTGTTAATTAGACGTGTTAGTTGGAATACTTTTTAGACGTGTTGTCAATTAGAGGTGTTCCCGGTAAAAGTAATTAGACGTGGTTACCAATTAGAGGTGTTAAACTTATTTAGACGTTTTGAATATATCTAATTAGACGTGTTGCGAATCTTAATTAGACGTGTTCCGTGTTTTTTTGTGTAAAAATCTTAATTAGACGTGTTCCGTTTGATAAATTAGACGTGTTATATAGTGAACACGTCTAAATGGAGGGCTCTAAATGAGCCGAAATGTAGTAGTGAACCCAATGACATTTTTCGATTCGCAAACCAATGCATAAAGGCATAAGGCATATAGGCACGTGATATAACAGGGAGTTATATACGTTTGAGTATGAATAGTAACAATTATAGGAGTTTCAAAAATCATGGATAATATTTCATGTAATATATATGTTATACACAAAACCATGATAAATGACATAGGAATGTCAAGAATTTCTGAAATCATGGCGTTGCATTTAAATGCGGTGGCGGAATTGAATAGTACTTAGGACAGTGAGTAGAGTTCTTAGATTGGCTTGACATTCTAAGATACTTAAAGTTTCTAAAGTATAGTGTAGCATTTAACAATAAAAGGCACTATAGTCAAGGAAAGTTGTAGTCCTACATTGCTAAGGTACCTAATTGTATAAGGTACATATAAAATGCAATCCTGGTTCTCTACAACAAACTGCTCTGATACCAAAATGTGACGTCCTCCAGATAGGGCCTGGAAAAATAACGTCACTAAATATATCAAATCACAGTTGTATAAACGAGAACGACTCTATATGAGATGTTTTATTGAGTTTTGCAGCGGAAGATAAATAGATTACATTGTATTTAATAAACAATGCATTAAATATCTTTAATTGGTATTATATGAAATGAATACTCCAAGCATGGCAAGCAATCATCATCAAAGTAGCAGATATACAGCGAAACCAATATTTAAGTACCTGAGAATACACATGCTTAAAGTGTCAACACAAAGGTTGAGTGAGTTCATAGGTTTGTCATAAATAATGATTTCGGTAATAGTGTTAGACCACAAGATTTTTGTTCATAAGCTTGGTTTCGCAGGGACCAGTTAGTAGATCTCGCAGATCCAAAAGTTATTCATAAGCTTGGTCTCACATGGACCAATTAGTAGATCATGCAGATCCAAAAGTTATTCATAAGCTTGGTCTCGCAGGGACCAATTAGTAGATCACGTAGATCCAAAAGTTGTTCATAAGCTTGATCTCACAAGCACCAATTAGTAGATCTCGCAGATCCAAAAGTTGTTCATAAGCTTGGTCTCGCAGGGACCAATTAGTAGATCACGTAGATCCAAAAGTTGTTCATAAGCTTGGTCTCGCATGGACCAATTAGTAGATCACGCAAATCCAAAAGTTATTCATAAGCTTGGTCTCGCAGGGACCAATTAGTAGATCAAGCAGATCCAAAAGTTGTTCAAAGTTTGCTTCAAAGACAAGTTGTGTTTATACTTGTCGGTTAGGGACTTAGTCGGACATAGCCGGGTATAGCATAGTTTAAAGTTGGTACTTGTGTCTAGCGTGTAAAACAGATATAGAAGTTGTGCATGTATTCTCAGCCCAAAAATATAGATAAAAAGGGAACTATGAAAACTCACGAAAAAGCAGTTTTAGTATTTGTATTCATTTCATAAAAACAGCTATAAAAGTAGCGCATGTATTCTCAGCCCAAAAATGTAAAGAGTAAAAGGGATCTATAAACTCACGAAAAATCAGTTTTAGTATTTGTATTCATTTCATAAAAATAGTTATAAAAGTAGCGCATGTATTCTCAGCCCAAAAATATAGATAAAAAGGGAACTATAAAAACTCACGAAAAATCAGTTTTAGTATTTGTATTCATTTCATAAAAACAGTTATAAAAGTAGCGCATGTATTCTCAGCCCAAAAATATAGATAAAAAGGGAACTATGAAAACTCACTAAAAATCAGTTTTAGTATTTGTATTCATTTCATAAAAACAGTTATAAAAGTAGCGCATGTATTCTCAGCCCAAAAATATAGATAAAAAGGGAACTATGAAAACTCACCTTAAATAGCAGTTGAAGTATTCCTTGAAAAGAATGAAATAAATGGAAATAAGTGACCGGGATCTCAACCTAGAGATAGAATGTACGATCAGATGTTGTCTAATAGACTTAAGTATGGTAACTATACCAATGATAATGGTTTTCTGAAAGAAATTCCATTTTCGGAAAGGTTACTATCTATGGAAAGTTTCCACTTTTAGTAAGTTTCCATGTTTAGTAAGTTAGTGTTGAATACTAGTGAGTTGTTCTTAATAAGTCCACCACTTATTAAGTGTGTAAGTGACTAAATGTTGTTCACTTAGTGAGTGTATGATTACTATAGTCGGGTTTGATATTGTGCACCATACCCAAACATCTATGCCACCGCCGAGTCACTTGAATGATCTATTTTTACCGGTTGGTCCTTGATTTCTCGACCAAAATCTAAGTTTGGCATTCTAAATCCACAAGCGTCCCATAGTGGTACCAACGATCACCCTAGACCTTAAGTAGCGTTGAGGTTCATATATAGTGCACGTTATCTTGATTATAACCTTGGTGATAATAACGATAGTAATAATAATAATAATTGAAAATGGAAACATCACTCATGTATCAATATTGTGGCTCAATATTGCAGGAAAAAGTACGCAGATGTAACGAACATTACAAAAGCTAGGTTGACCTCACGAACAATACCCATAACCTCCATAGCTATAACCCATACTTTCCTTAGCTCTATCCCGCTCATAAAACCCGTTTTGAAATGACCCGCTCATGACTTCGTCGTAGTATTTTATGTATAAATAATAATATGTTATAATTCAGTAGGCTTATAACTACCTTTAGTGGTTTGATTATGTTATAATTAAGTAGGCTTATAACTACCTTTAGTGGTTTGATTCTTGATTAAGAATACTAATATTGAAGTGTAAGAACAAAGATGATAATGGAGAGAAAGAAAGAAACACTTTGTAAGTGTGAGAAATGGTGCAAGTTTAATGCTTGCATTCATGAGTATTTATAGCCTAAAATTTCAATATAAAAATACATACTTTATGTACCAAAATTGACTATATGTATACTAGTTTATAGTTTTATTTTTAGTCAACATAAGGATGTACTAGTTTATACTCTTTTATTTATTTTTAGTCAACATAAGGATGTATTTGTTTATGATTCTTTTTAGTCTCATTATTATTATTATTATTATTATTATTATTATTATTATTATTATTATTATTATTATTATTATTATTATTATTATTATTATTATTATTATTATTATTATTATTATTACATTTACTACATGATAAGTATTATTTTCTTTTTACTAATTCATTACATTGAATATATATATATATATATATATATATATATATATATTCATTTCGAAATATATATTTGAAATATTTATTTAATATTTAGTTTTTCAAAATCAATTATATTTTAAAGTTTATTTTAAAATCGTTTAAATAATATAAATTATTATAACACGTAACGTTTTTAATTAATATATATATATTTACATAAAATTGTTCGTGAATCGTCAGAATCATATAAAAGTTAGGTTTAAATTTAGTCGAAAATTTCCGGGTTGTCATATGAGTGTTGTGATAATATGATAAAATATGAGTGGTAAAAAAGTAAAAAGAGAATAAAAATAATATCTTAAAAAATATAAAAATATATTCAAACTCACACCCGTGAAATTTCAACTCACGCTTGCCCCAAAGCCACGCCTTGTTACCCCATTTGGAGGCGTGGGTTTTAGTACACATTAGATCGCACCATGTGGCATTTCATCTGTTGCAACCGGTGTTAAAGATCAAAAAGTGATTTAGATTTTAGACATCTATTATTAATATTAATATTAATATTAATATTAATATTAATTATTAATATTAATATTAATTATTAAGTAGTACAAGCTTTCATGTATATTGATATATTGATAGTGTGAAATTATGCTTAATAATATGAGAAAAACTATTGAATTCTTGACACACAAATGGGTAACTATTCCCAATTAATAATAGCTAGTCAAAAGCAAGTCAAGTTCGTTCACATGAAATGTGTATTTAAGGACTGGAATTAAAATTAAAATTAATTAAACTAAAAAAGGGTTTTGTAAACATGGTTTTGAGTTTAGTAAAGCAATAAACGAAAAGAAAATAATTCAGTGGAGGAAAAATGTGTTTGCTTAGAGTTATTCCCCTTAGCATAAATTGTTGTTAAACTCGATTACAATGTTAATATGATATATAACCTTATTGTTACCCGTCGATACATACAAGGTCTCAATCAACATAAATAATTCTACCCTCGTTAATTCTACTACTATTAATCAACCTATATCCAATTGCTCAAAGATACGAGTCAACTTGGTTTTTACTCTCGTGAAAACCTAAGTAACAACGGTCTCCTGAATGCAACTACACGACCAGTGACGGATCTAGGTTGCGTACTCACTGGTATCACTAGTTAAAAGTTCAAAAAATTTACACTATTCAGTGGTGTCACGCGCAAAAAATTACACTATCCAGTAGTATCATTAGTTAAAATCTCCAAAAAATTTCCGCTGCATCGCATATTTCAGTGGTAGCCCGTGCTACCACTGAATATAGAGTACATCCGCCCATGTACACGACTATAGAAATGACAATATTTTTCAGTCACCATCTATGCTCATACATTAGTCCCCTAAGTGTAATCACGTAATTGTCTAGATCACTAACGTGTTGAAGCACAAATCATATATTGCAATTAACACTCGTTAAAAACTCAATAATTAATGTGATTAGGTTAACATCAAACTTGTATAACAGTAGCTCTTTTGATTGAGCATAAATCTTACAATTAGATCAACATGTAATATAAGAAATTAACATTTCATACTAAGAGTTTTACATCTAAGCCAACGCATAAGAAAATTAGCTTATCATTATTAATGAACAAGTACTGAAACAATGTAATACATGGTCAGGTCCAACCGTCTGCCCCTCTGGATGGTTTAAGGTTCATATCCCTGTAACGCGGTTCGGGTTTTCTGCCCGAAAATGCGTACGTGCGTGGCAAATGAAAGTATTCGATGGTAACAACATGCCTTTAAAAAAAAACATAACGCATACTTTAAATTGATAAAGAGTTAAACCGAAAGTACCAATTGAAATCGCAAATAGAATCCACAAACTTGAAATAAGAATGCTTGGAAATTGATTAACAATTGTTTCTTATCCCTAAAAATCTTCATGAGGAAAAAGTGGTGTGAAGTGAAACTAAAAGTTGTCCATTCATTAGGGATTTTGGAGTTAATTAAGCCAAAAATAGTTAGCAACCCCATCGAGATCGGGATGGGTATCATCGCGGTCCGATAAGGAAAAGGCCATCGAGATCAGGGCGGGGTGCATCGAGGTGGAGATGTGGGCAATAATTGCAAGGCAACATACTGATAACTTTTAAGGGGGCCATCGCGGTTGGGATGACCATTATCGCGACTCCGATGGGAGTAATAAGATGAGGAGTTTGTGCAGGTTCTAATACTCTTCTAAAATTCTAATGAATCATCAATGTTCTTCACGTAAAATCCCGAATTCAAGCTCGAAATCAACACATCAGCTACAGAATAATCATGACAGATTATTCACACAAATTAAGTAATGAAAGCCCTTGAATATGCTCAAATACAAAGTAACTGATACTGACAATGCACCAAAATATATGTATCTATAAAGCAATATCATATACTCGCAGATTTTGTAAGTTAAATTCATATGTATTCACAAGGATCTTTCAAAAATAGTATACAAGTAATTTTTAATAGAAATAAAGATTTAACAGTGGCGTTGAAAAGAATTCCCATATATAATCGTTTGATTTCATTATTACCATTTGTTAGGCTCGATTTACATACTTTGTAAGAGATTATTCTAGTTACATATATTTACAATATTAAAGGAGCCTATTGTAAGATCAACTGGACAGTTTTTCCACGCAACCGGACAGTTTTTTCAAGGCCAATGCATGCAATCAACACTACCTAACATCTCCGGAAAACCGTGCATCTCCAAATGCTTAGCATGCAATCGACGAACAAAGATGAGAAAGTGTTTTAACTTGTGTGAGTAAATGGTTTGGAGTGTATGTATATTTATAGAGTATAAATAAATAAAAATACATCAAACGGCTAGTTCAACTGTTCAAAACTACAAGTGGGCTCCACCTCATCCATGAGAGGTTCGTTGCAGGGGCCACTGGAGAAGCCTCTCACGGACTGTTGCCTATCTTCGTGACTCACTCACGATTGCTAACGAAGTTGTATGGCGCAAGATAGGGAACGATCTTATATTCATGAAATTTGTGTTTGGTGTATGAATTGACGGTTCTAAAAAGAGTGACGATATGTACACAACCTACTTGTGTTTTGTACACAATCATTATATTTTACAGTGTTGTACAGTACAACATTATTAAGCATGATGATTGTGTACATAACAAAAATAGGTTTGGTATCAAAAAATCCTAGCCGCTCCAAGTTTTTCGGGCGATTCAATTGGCGATCTGGATTGCGATCTTCATTGTCGATCTTCGTGTATTATTCTCGGTTAATCGGCGTTATCAGTTTGTGTGTAGTTCCCTGTGATTCGATTCTGAATCATGGGGAAGAATTCGAGGGGAAAGAAGAAAAAAGGTGTTGTGACCGCGACTATGGTTTTGCGGAGTCGAACAATTGGTGATGAAGAGGAGTCACACGATAGTGATGATTCCAATACGTCTGTTAATAAGGATGTTGCGACTAATCTCTCCGGGCAGTTCCAAACGATAGATCCCGGAAAGTCTATTGATGAAGATGTTGTTAGTGTTCATTCGGATATTAACATGGGTGGTGTAAATCCAGTCCTTGATGATGATAAGTATTCGGTACTTGTCTCACAAGGAAAAACTAATCGGACTAATAGTAAAAGTAATACTTTTGGTGGAAGGAATGATACGGGTGCTAATACTGATGAGGTGGTGGCTAACTCTATGGGGGATGATTCGAATGCACAGAAAGCTATTGATGATGATGATCATGTTGGTTCCGCGCATGGATCACCACGTACAGGTATGCATGGGGTTTCCAGTGGATCGTTTTTGAAGGCTCTTAATGCTAATCAGAATAAGGTTCATAAAAAAGTGAATTTCCGTTTTATTGAACTGTCGGTTGATAAGGAAGATAACATTGATGTCGAATTACCACTGTCGTCAGTGTTGGAAGTTAATAAAAGATACAGTCATACGCTATATGGTTATTTTTTTGGTAAACGTATAGCGTAACCGGTGGTAAAAAATTACATTACTAATTTTTGGAAGAAATCCGGACTTGAAAATATTATGATGAATGCTAGAGGGTTCTTCTTTTTTTAAGTTTTCTTCTGATGATAGGTTAAAAGGAGTATTAGAATCTAGACCTTGGATTATTCGCTCAAATCCAATCTCTCTTAATATTTGGACTCCTGATGTCCCGTTGACAAAGGAAGACCTAACCCTAGTGCCTGTGTGGGTCAAAATTCATGATATTCCTATTGCTGGATTTACGGAAACGGGATTGAGTTTTATTGCTTCAAATATTGGTATCCCTATGGCGTTGGATTCGTACACAAGCACTATGTGTTTAGAGTCATGGGGGAGACCTAATTTTGCTAGAGCTTTGGTGAAAATTTCGTCTGAAAAGGAGTTGAAGGAAACTATTCGAATGGCTATTTTGAGTATTGATGGTAAAAGTAAGTCTGTATTGTGACGACCCGGAAATTTCCTGTAGTGACCCGAACTTTTCCATGTTTATATATATTAATTGAGATTGATATTTACATGATTAAATGTTTCCAACATGTTAAGCAATCAAACTTGTTAAGACTTGATTAATTGAAATATGTTTCATATAGACAATTGACCACCCAAGTTGACCGGTGATTCACGAACGTTAAAACTTGTAAAAACTATATGATGACATATATATGGATATATATATAGTTAACATGATACTATGATAAGTAAACATATCATTAAGTATATTAACAATGAACTACATATGTAAAAACAAGACTACTAACTTAATGATTTTTAAACGAGACATATATGTAACGATTATCGTTGTAAAGACATTTAATGTATATATATCATATTAAGAGATATTCATACATGATAATATCATGATAATATAATAATTTAAAATCTCATTTGATATTATAAACATTGGGTTAACAACATTTAACAAGATCGTTAACCTAAAGGTTTCAAAACAACACTTACATGTAACGACTAACGATGACTTAACGACTCAGTTAAAATGTATATACATGTAGTGTTTTAATATGTATTTATACACTTTTGAAAGACTTCAATACACTTATCAAAATACTTCTACTTAACAAAAATGCTTACAATTACATCCTCGTTCAGTTTCATCAACAATTCTACTCGTATGCACCCGTATTCGTACTCGTACAATACACAGCTTTTAGATGTATGTACTATTGGTATATACACTACAATGATCAGCTCTTAGCAGCCCATGTGAGTCACCTAACACATGTGGGAACCATCATTTGGCAACTAGCATGAAATATCTCATAAAATTACAAAAATATGAGTAATCATTCATGACTTATTTACATGAAAACAAAATTACATATCCTTTATATCTAATCCATACACCAACGACCAAAAACACCTACAAACACTTTCATTCTTCAGTTTTCTTCATCTAAGTGATCTCTCTCAAGTTCAACTTCAAGTTCTAAGTGTTCTTCATATATTCTACAAGTTCTAGTTACATAAAATCAAGAATACTTTCAAGTTTGCTAACTCACTTCCAATCTTGTAAGGTGATCATCCAACCTCAAGAAATCTTTGTTTCTTACAGTAGGTTATCATTCTAATACAAGGTAATAATCATATTCAAACTTTGGTTCAATTTCTATAACTATAACAATCTTATTTCAAGTGATGATCTTACTTGAACTTGTTTTCGTGTCATGATTCTGCTTCAAGAACTTCGAGCCATCCAAGGATCCGTTGAAGCTAGATCCATTTTTCTCTTTTCCAGTAGGTTTATCCAAGGAACTTAAGGTAGTAATGATGTTCATAACATCATTCGATTCATACATATAAAGCTATCTTATTCGAAGGTTTAAACTTGTAATCACTAGAACATAGTTTAGTTAATTCTAAACTTGTTCGCAAACAAAAGTTAATCCTTCTAACTTGACTTTTAAAATCAACTAAACACATGTTCTATATCTATATGATATGCTAACTTAATGATTTAAAACCTGAAAACACAAAAAACACCGTAAAATCGGATTTACGCCATCGTAGTAACACCGCGGACTGTTTTGGGTTAGTTAATTAAAAACTATGATAAACTTTGATTTAAAAGTTGTTACTCTGAGAAAATGATTTTTATTATGAACATGAAACTATATCCAAAAATTATGGTTAAACTCAAAGTGGAAGTATGTTTTCTAAAATGGTCATCTAGACGTCGTTCTTTCGACTGAAATGACTACCTTTACAAAAACGACTTGTAACTTATTTTTCCGACTATAAAACTATACTTTTTCTGTTTAGATTCATAAAATAGAGTTCAATATGAAACCATAGCAATTTGATTCACTCAAAACGGATTTAAAATGAAGAAGTTATGGGTAAAACAAGATTGGATAATTTTTCTCATTTTAGCTACGTGAAAATTGGTAACAAATCTATTCCAACCATAACTTAATCAACTTGTATTGTATATTATGTAATCTTGAGATACCATAGACACGTATACAATGTTTCGACCTATCATGTCGACACATCTATATATATTTCAGAACAACCATAGACACTCTATATGTGAATGTTGGAGTTAGCTATACATGGTTGAGGTTGATTCCAAAATATGTATAGTTTGAGTTGTGATCAATACTGAGATACGTATACACTGGGTCGTGGATTGATTCAAGATAATATTTATCGATTTATTTCTGTATATCTAACTGTGGACAACTAGTTGTAGGTTACTAACAAGGACAGCTGACTTAATAAACTTAAAACATCAAAATATATTAAAAGTGTTGTAAATATACTTTGAACATACTTTGATATATATGTATATATTGTTATAGGTTCGTGAATCAACCAGTGGCCAAGTCTTACTTTCCGACGAAGTAAAAATCTGTGAAAGTGAGTTATAGTCCCACTTTTAAAATCTAATATTTTGGGATGAGAATACATGCAGGTTTTATAAATGATTTACAAAATAGACACAAGTACGTGAAACTACATTCTATGGTTAAATTATCGAAATCGAATATGCCCCTTTTTATTAAGTCTGGTAATCTAAGAATTAGGGAACAGACACCCTAATTGACGCGAATCCTAAAGATAGATCTATTGGCCTAACAAACCCCATCCAAAGTACCGGATGCTTTAGTACTTCGAAATTTATATCATATCCGAAGGGTGTCCCGGAATGATGGGGATATTCTTATATATGCATCTTGTTAATGTCGGTTACCAGGTGTTCACCATATGAATGATTTTTATCCCTATGTATGGGATGTATATTGAAATATGAAATCTTGTGGTCTATTGTTACGATTTGATATATATAGGTTAAACCTATAACTCACCAACATTTTTGTTGACGTTTAAAGCATGTTTATTCTCAGGTAAATACTAAGAGCTTCCGCTGTTGCATACTAAAATAAGGACAAGATTTGGAGTCCATGTTTGTATGATACTGTGTAAAAACTGCATTCAAGAAACTGATTTCGATGTAACATATTTGTATTATAAACCATTATGTAATGGTCGTGTGTAAACAGGATATTTTAGATTATCATTATTTGATAATCTACGTAAAGTTTTTTAAACCTTTATTTATGAAATAAAGGTTATGGTTTGTTTTAAAAATGAATGCAGTCTTTGAAAAACGTCTCATATAGAGGTCAAAACCTCGCAACGAAATCAATTAATATGGAACGTTTTTAATCAATAAGAACGGGACATTTCATTTCCGACCAAATTTAAACTTACTATCATATGATCTCGACACGATAAGCAAAGTCTGTAATGTTAAGTCTTAAAATTTTTGAACCGTTTAGATGGATTTATTTGACCTTTGACTATTCCCGACGATTCACGTACAATTATGAGTAATTGAATATGTAAATCATATATAGATATAAATATAAATATAAGTGTATATAATATTTTAAAATTAATAAAGTATACTTAATCATTTAGAATTAAAAATATAAAATAATAAATAGAATAGATAAGTTACTATTATATATATATATAAATATATATATATATATATATATATATATATATATACTATTAAGAATCTATATATATATATGATTTCTATGTATAAATAAAAATATTGTGTTATATATAAAATGTAAAAATAATAAATATTTAATAAAAGTTATTACATATGATTATTAAATATTACAAAATTAATAAGTTGAATATAATTGTTACATTAATATTTGTGTCATTAATTTGTTATCTTTACTAATATTATTATTACTTTCATTATTATTATTAAAGTAAATATTGAATATTAACAGTAGTGTTATTATTGTGATTATATATATATATATATATATATATATATATATATATATATATATATATATATATATATATATATATATATATATATATATATATATATATATATATAATACATAAATATGAAATTTGATATGTAAGAATTAAGATGTTATTATTATTAATATAATATTAATATTATTATTAGTAATATAAATAATATTATTTTTATCATTATTAATATCATTGTTATTAGTAAAAGTTACAATTTTAATTATTATATTGATTATTAAAATTATTATTATTAACCTAATTATTAAAATTATCATTTTGATTTAAGGATATTATTATCATTATTCTTATTAGTATCATTTTTATTGATATTATTAAATATGGTTATCATTCATATTATTATTTCTATTATTATTATTATTATTAGTATTTATCTATTATTAGTAATAATATTATCAATATTATTATTAATTATTAATAAAGTTATTATTAATTTTAATTATTAATATTAATTAAATATAAATTAAAATGTCAAAAACTTGTACGAATCTGTTATTAGTCAATATCTGTTTTTGCAATTTTCTTCTCACTGATTGAATCATGTCGAACAAATCTTGGCTATAAAACAACTTCACTCGATTCTGATTGTTATATATACATCGTTCATTGGTACACTGTATTTATCTTCTTCTGCAAATAAAATAAATAAATAAATAAAAGAAAACCGTCGGTTCCCCTGAAAACTCAACTTTTTGGTCAAAATTCGAATTCGAGTCAATTACAAAAATTCATTATTACTGTTAGGTTAGGATTCAACTAGTAAATATGTCTGTGAAATCTCACATTCTAAATCCTTATCTTGAGTACGAATTTTTAGGTCAAACTTAAATCTTCAAAAGTCAAACAGTCGAGTTTTTTTTGTAAAATTCGAATTCATTTTAAAGATTTTTGATCAATTGATGATTCATAGGGTTTCCAGGAGCCATTTTAAACTTGATTCATGTTATAATTTTTGTTTAAAACAACTTAGAATTCGAAATGTGAATTTAGTGTTCATCGTTTTTTTTTAACAGCAGATGTTTTAATTTACCTTGTCAAACAACGAATCACACTTGATTTCTTATGTATTAATTTTTAATCTTAAAACTAAATAAATAATTAATGATAGCTAGATGGGGTTCTGGTCGACTGGTGTAATCGAATGAAGAAGAAGAGAAACAGGAATAGGTTAAAAAGATTTAATTCGAATATAATTCCAGAAATAAAGGGACGGAAGAGTGGTAAAGGGATGTTTTGGTTAAACATGAGGTCACGGGTTCGAGTCCCGTCGTGGGCAGTTTATTTTTAGCCTATTATTGAGGTAGTTACTTACTTATTCATTATTATTATCATTATAAATATTATTATTATTATTATTATTATTATTATTTTTATTATTATTATTATTATTGTTATTATAATTATTATTGTTATGGTTATTATTATTATTATTATTATTATTATTATTATTATTATTATTATTATTATTATTATTATTATTATTAGAATGATTATAAATTAAGTATTATGAATTTTATCATTATTATTATTACTAATACATGTATTAATATTATTATTATTATGACTATAGCTACAAATAAGATTATCGTTAATATTAAGTATTAAAAGTTTATGAACTAAAGTCTAATGATAATGAATAAGTAAGTATGTATATAACTATAAAATTTATATTGATTAAGATATGAATAACATAGCTATGGGCATGAAAACTTATAAACAGAATATTTATATATATATGTACGTACAGACATAAAATCGTTAAAATCTTAAAATATTAGGATATTATGAAGAATGTTATGAAATAAAAGTATTATAATTAAGTTGTGATTTAAGTAATATAATCAAGCTTAAGTAAAAATTATGATTTAAATGAGCTATTAATTATTAATATCATTATTATCAATATTATTATTTCTAACACTACCATTAATAATAATTAGTATTATCATTATTATTATCATTTTTATTATTATTACTAGTATCATTATTATTATTAAAATAATAATTAAATATATATAAAACCCTATTTAAAACAGATAACCTAACTCTACTATTATATTTTTAATAAATATTAATTAATTATTCAAGATATATAAAATAAATATATCTAAGTTATTTATTAAACATGACATATGAATTATTAAATATAACAAGTATATTAATATTATTAATATATGAACTTGTTATATGTTTTAATACATATATGAATGATATAGGTTCGTGAATCCGAGGCCAATCCTACAATTGTTCAATGTCGTTATATGTATTTTTACTACAAAATACATTATGTGAGTTTCATTACTTCCTTTTATATATATTTATGGGACTGAGAATACATGCGCTGATTTCATTAATGTTTTATGAAATAGACACAAGTGATCAAAAACTACATTCTATGGCTGGATTATGAATATTGAATATCACCCTTTTTTAGCTTGGTAACCTAATAATTAGGAAACGGGTATGACCTCTAATTGACGCGAATCCTAAAGATAGATCTATGGACCTCGACAAGTCCCATCCAGGGTACGGATGCTTTAGTACTTCGAGATTATTATTATTATTATACAGACGAGAGGTTCTGTTTGGGGATATTCTATGCATTAAAGTTAAGTCGGTTATCAAGAGTTCACCATATGAATGATTTTTAATTCGCGGGTTACGCGTGTTATTTTGTACTCGGGTTACGTGTACAATTAAATATGTGAAATCTTGTGGTCTATTAAAATTATGGAAATGATCGATTATGATAAACTAATGAACTCACCAACCATATGAAAGATTTCTCAGGTATGAAAGAAATCTTCCGTTGTGCATTTGCTCATTCTAGAGATATTACTTGGAGTCATTCATGACATATTTCAAAAGACGTTGCATTCGAGTCGTTGAGTTCATCAAGATTATTATTAAGTCAATTATAGTTGGATATATTATGAAATGTTATGCATGCCGTCAACTTTTGAGGTAATGAAAATTTGTCTTTTAAAAACGAATGCAATATTTGTAAAATGTATCATATAGAGGTCAAGTACATCGCGATGTAACAAAATGTAATGTATTCGTCCAGATGGATTAGGACGGGTCGTTAGAGTTAGTATCAGAGCGGTGGTCTTAGCGAACCAGGTCTTGAATTAGTGTGTCTAACTGATAGTTGTTAAGATGCATTAGTGAGTCTGGACTTCGACCGTGTCTGCACGTCAAAAAGTTTTGCTTATCATTTCGTGTCAAAAATTACCTGCTTATCATTCTTAGGGAATCACTTGCTTATTATTCTTAGTCTAGACACATCTTACTGCATTTAGTGCATCGATAGTGTATAGACAAAATTCATATCTTAGCGTATCTGATAATTCATATCTTAGTGTATCTGTTACTGTAGACTTGCCTGACATATTCCGTAAATTCCTCCGTAATCTACGAAATCTCTTGTTCTATAGATATTCTATGTAATTAGAATACCATCCGATAGCCGGAAAATCATTTCATATCGAAAAATCCTTTATTCAATCGTACGAAATGGAACTCGCCACTAGTTCAAGTCCCTCGGACCCCGATATGGAGTTTCACCTAAGCTCCGGAAGCAGCGTCACCAGAATGAATCAACTAATCAGCCATCCCCAATTCATTTTATGGGTTCATAGTCGACTTAATCAATGGAGACAAGAAGAAGGTGATCCTTTCCATCAACCGAAATCACCTCTTGGCGAAGAACCTGAAGCACTTACCGGCGAACCTATTCGTAATACCATTTTCTCTCTCATTTCCGGAATATATCGCCACGACTATATCACAAGTCAGATTCTAAACCTTATTCATTCGCTCGTTCCTACCGACAATCATCCAGGAGTAATAAAGTCAACGAGCTTCACGCCCGAGTTGTAGCCTTGGAAAATATGGTGCAAAACGTACTAGCTTCAGCAACATCAACGACATCAACAGTACCACCAGCAACAACACAAACCATAATAACACATGCCTCAACATCAACAATCTGTACCTCGAGCATAATCATCGTTCTACATGACGTTCTACATCATTTATCTTCGTACGACATGACGATTATGTAATCTCTAATGTTCTAGAGATTATATATTCTTATTCTAACGGTAAATCAAATGAGTTTAATATCATATTGACTCATTAAATCCATGATTACATCTAAAGAGAATATATATGTAAGTATATTTTCATAAAGATTGTAATCAAAAATTCTTTTGTACAAACGATTAGTGGTGAAAATATTTTAACGGGTAGGTAATACCCGAGAAATATTTAGATTTCACATTAATAAGTTACACTGTACATTCTTCGAATCTGATTCAATAGTCATTTACTATCTTACTTACACCCACAGATATACGTATCCGTTCACCGCAGAATAACCATTTTCATTCAATTTCATATTTGGATTTTGACTTATCAGAATCCAACAAGTGGCATAATGAAGAAAATATTGGACAAAATAAAATTTGTTAGAAACAAACAAATTAACTATGAGAAAAACTTTGTTAAGAATCCACGCTAACTATTCCTAGCTAACTGATTACATTTTATTTATCGCAATTTATATTCTCGCAATTTTATTTATCGTCATTTAATTTCTGTTATTTAATTTACGCATTTTAAATATCGGGACACGTATACATTATTTTGACATATCATATCGACGCATCTATATATATTATTTGGAATAACCATAGACACTCTATATGCAGTAATGCTTGAGTTAGCTATACAGGGTTGAGGTTGATTCTAAATAATATATATACTTTGAGTTGTGATCGAGTCTGAGACATGTATATAACGGGTCACGACACGTAATAATTAATTCGAATATTATATATTAAACTATATATGAATTGTTGAACTACTAATTGTGGACTCCTAACTATGGACTAATGACATTGGACAATTAAAATGAATTAAAATATTGATTATAATATATGAAACTAAACATTTCATCAAATTTGTCACTTGATTTCATCTTAAACCTCATTTGTATCTTGACGATTACAATCTGCGTTCAAACTTTTCATGATTCTTGAAAACACCTCAATCGAGAGGATGAACCAACCGCATTTCATCTACGGAAGGAAAGATTTATGCATATAGTTATGCACTTGGGAAAAACTTTTGGAACCTAAGTAGAAGTTTAAAACTAATTTATAATTCCCTGGCGTTGTTATTACCGAAAATAACTTTGCAATCTCTTTCCAAATTAGCCAATTCTGTCACAGCTCCAGCGAGTCAACTTCGACTTTCAATCGGACTAGACTTATTATAACCTTGATATATACGTTGTCTTTTTGCCTTCGTTACCGGGGAATCGTTTATATTCCATTAAATTAGCAGTAAACGTACCAGCAACTTTATTAGTCATTGGATTAAGTCTCTCCGAAGAACCATTATATTTGTTTATTAAAACCTTATCATATATTCATCCGCGTTTTGTAACAATAATTACCATACCAATTACTGAGAATTAGCAATCAGTATTTCGAATCTCGCAACATTTCTACATCAACAGTTATATGCATACATATAACATTTATCTCTTAGAATTACGATCTTCAATTCTGAAATTTTAAAAAGCACCCAGCCTACTAATCAATACATTTAACTTTGAAAAAGCTGAATGAAGCAGCAGAAACTGTAGACAATCGTAAATGACATTAATCGTCGGAAGTTTGATGATAAAGAATAGTATGTTGGAAAAGCTCAGAAAAGTTGAAACTGGAAAACGGATTGAGAAAACCATGAAGGAGACTGCGAACAAATAACAATAACTAACCCTGTATTTAAAGAATCCTGATGATTCTATTTCTGATGAAATCCTTAGCGAATACCTTACTCTTTAATCGCTCTAAATCATTGTGAATGAATTTCTTCATCACACTTTGAATCTAAAATTCTAAGGTATTATCATATCTTTCATTGTAAATATCCTCAATATTTCTGAAGATATAGTCATAAATATTCTTATCCGAAATTAATTATCTCTCCGCTCTATCTGTGGTATATCATAAAAGAAACTGTTTTTAGTTTCTAAAATTCTGAAAAATTCGAATTTGAATTATGAATGATTTTGAAGTAGTGTTGGAAATTGAAGCATGAGTTAGTATAATATAATTACACTTGATCAACGTGATTATATTATAGTAAGTCATGCTGAGTTTTTAATGGGACGTGATGATTCATAGATCATAACGTCATCATGTGCCATGTTACACGACTCTTACATTCTACCTAATCTTCAAACATATCAAGAACATATCTTTCTGATAATCCTATATTTTCTCTTGAACTCTTGTAATTTAACCAATCAAGATCGTGCTATTACAATCCCTCTATTTGAACATTAGTCATGTTCATTCGAAACTCGATACCTACTAATTCTGGACCATTATTCGCTTGACTAGAAGTCGGGAAGAGAAAAACAAAAGGATAGAACTCTAAAATATAAAGGAAACGAAGGGAGTAGATTGATAGTAAAATATCCGACAGAGCAATCGAGACAGATGATCGCATTTAATTAAAGAGGATCCTAAATTCCTTATTTTCTAAAGAATCAAATCTTATAAAGATTTCGAAGATTTTCTCTAAAATCCCTTAAATTCCGGAAATCAACCGTGATTACATCACCGGTTAAGACGAATCTGCATTTACTCATTTCACTCTTTTGTAATAGCTTCACTCGTACGTTTCGAGTAATCAAATTGTTTCATTCATATTACTCAAGGATGATAAAACTCTATTTATCAACTCATATTCGTCATGAAAACATATTTATAGTCATCCATGACCATCCTAATCAAATTTTGGGACGAAATTTCTTTAACGGGTAGGTACTGTGACGACCCGAAAATTTCCGACCAAATTTAAACTTACTATCATATGATCTCGACACGATAAGCAAAGTCTGTAATGTTAAGTCTTAAAATTTTTGAACTGTTTAGATGGATTCATTTGACCTTTGACTATTCCTGACGATTCACGAACAATTATGAGTAATTGAATATGTAAATCATATATAGATATAAATATAAATATAAGTGTATATAATATTTTGAAATTAATAAAGTATACTTAATCATTTAGAATTAAAAATGTAAAATAATAACTAGAATAGATAAGTTACTATTATATATATATATATATATATATATATAAATATATATATATATATATATATATATATATATTACTATTATATATAAAAATATAAATATATATATATATATATATATATATATATATATATATATATACTATTAAGAATCTATATATATGATTTCTATGTATAAATAAAAATATTGTGTTATATATAAAATGTATAAATAATAAATATTTAATAAAAGTTATTACATATGATTATTAAATATTACAAAATCAATAAGTTGAATATAGTTGTTACATTAATATTTGTATTATTAATTTGTTATCTTTACTAATATTATTATTACTTTCATTATTATTATTAAAGTAAATATTAAATATTAACAGTACTGTTATTATTGTGATTATATATATAATACATAAATATGAAATTTGATATGTAAGAATTAAGATGTTATTATTATTAATATAATATTAATATTATTATTAGTAATATAAATAATATTATTGTTATCATTATTAATATCATTGTTATTAGTAAAAGTTACAATTTTAATTATTATATTGATTATTAAAATTATTATTATTAACCTAATTATTAAAATTATCATTTTTATTTAAGGATATTATTATCATTATTCTTATTATTATCATTTTTATTGATATTATTAAATATGGTTATCATTCATATTATTATTATTATTATTATTATTATTATTATTATTATTATTATTATTATTATTATTATTATTATTATTATTATTATTATTATTATTATTATTAGTATTTATCTATTATTAGTAATAATATTATCAATATTATTATTAATTATTAATAAACTTATTATTAATTTTAATTATTAATATTAATTAAATATAAATTAAAATGTCAAAAACTTGTACGAATCTGTTATTAGTCAATATCTGCTTTTGCAATTTTCTTCTCACTGATTGAATCATGTCGAACAAATCTTGGCTATAAAACAACTTCACTCGATTCTGATTGTTATATATACATCGTTCATTGGTACATTGTATTTATCTTCTTCTGCAAATAAAATAAATAAATAAATAAATAAAAGAAAACCGTCGGTTCCCCTGAAAACTCAACTTTTTGGTCAAAATTCGAATTCGACTCAATTATAAAAATTCATTATTGCTGTTAGATTAGGATTCAACTAGTAAATATGTCTATGAAATCTCACATTCTAAATCCTTATCTTGAGTACGAATTTTTAGGTCAAACTTAAATCTTCAAAAGTCAAACAGTCGAGTTTTTTTGTGAAATTCGAATTCGTTTTAAAGATTTTTGATCAATTGATGATTCATAGGGTTTCGAGGAGCCATTTTAAACTTGATTCATGTTATAATTTTTGTTTAAAACAACTTAGAATTCGAAATGTGAATTTAGTGTTCATCGTTTTTTTTTTAACCGCAGATGTTTTAATTTACCTTGTCAAACAACGAGTCACACTAGATTGCTTCTGTATTAATTTTTAATCTTAAAACTAAATAAATAATTAATGATAGCTAAGTGGGGTTCTGGTCGTCTGGTGTAATCGAACTAAGAAGAAGAGAAACAGGAATAGGTTAAAAAGATTTAATTCGAATATAATTCCAGAAATAAAGGGACGGAAGAGTGGTAAAGGGATGTTTTGGTTAAGCATGAGGTCACGGGTTCGAGCCCCGTCGTGGGCAGTTTATTTTTAGCCTATTACTGAGGTAGTTACTTACTTATTCATTATTATTATCATTATAAATATTATTATGATTATTATTATTATTATTGTTATTATAATTATTATTGTTATGGTTGTTATTATTATTATTATTATTATTATTATTATTATTAGAATTATTATAAATTAAGTATTATGAATTTTATCATTATTATTATTACTAATACATGTATTAATATTATTATTATTATTATTATTATTATTATTATTATTATGACTATAGCTACAAATAAGATTATCGTTAATATTAAGTATTAAAAATTTATGAACAAAAGTATAATGATAATGAATAAGTAAGTATGTATATAACTATAAAATTTATATTGATTAAGATATGAATAACATAGCTATGGGCATGAAAACTTATAAACAGAATATTTATATATATGTACGTACAGACATAAAATCGTTAAAATCTTAAAATATTAGGACATTATGAAGAATGTTATGAAATAAAAGTATTATAATTAAGTTGTGATTTAAGTAATATAATTAAGCTTAAGTAAAAATTATGATTTAAATGAGCTATTAATTATTAATATCATTATTATCAATATTATTATTTTTAACACTACCATTAATAATAATTAGTATTATCATTATTATTATCATTTTTATTATTATTACTAGTATCATTATTATTATTAAAATAACAATTAAATATATATAAAACCCTATTTAAAACAGATAACCTAACTCTACTATTATATTTTTAATAAATATTAATTAATTATTCAAGATATATAAAATAAATATATCTAAGTTATTTATTAAACATGACATATGAATTATTAAATATAACAAGTATATTAATATTATTAATATATGAACTTGTTATATGTTTTAATACATATATGAATGATATAGGTTCGTGAATCCGAGGCCAATCCTACAATTGTTTAATGTCATCATATGTATTTTTACTACAAAATACATTATGTGATTTTCATTACTTCCTTTTTATATATATTTTGGGACTGAGAATACATGCTCTGATTTTATTAATGTTTTACGAAATAGACACAAGTGATCAAAAACTACATTCTATGGCTGGATTATGAATATTGAATATCACCCCTTTTTAGCTTGGTAACCTAATAATTAGGAAATGGGTATGGCCCCTAATTGACGCGAATCCTAAAGATAGATCTATGGACCTCGACAAGTCCCATCTCGGGTACGGATGCTTTAGTACTTCGAGATTATTATTATTATACAGACGAGAGGTTCTGTTTGGGGATATTCTATGCATTAAAGTTAAGTCGGTTATCAAGCGTTCACCATATGAATGATTTTTAATTCGCGGGTTACACGTGTTATTTTGTACTCGGGTTACGTGTACAATTAAATATATGAAATCTTGTGGTCTATTAAAATGATGGAAATGATCGATTATGATAAACTAATGAACTCACCAACCTTTTGGTTGACACTTTAAAGTATGTTTATTCTCAGGTATGAAAGAAATCTTCCGCTGTGCATTTGGTCATTCTAGAGATATTACTTGGAGTCATTCATGACATATTTCAAAAGACGTTGCATTCGAGTCGTTGAGTTCATCAAGATTATTATTAAGTCAATTATAGTTGGATATATTATGAAATGGTATGCATGCCGTCAACTTTCGATGTAATGAAAATTTGTCTTTTAAAAACGAATGCAATATTTGTAAAATGTATCATATAGAGGTCAAGTACATCGCGATGTGACCAAATGTAATGTATTCGTCCAGATGGATTAGGACTGGTCGTTAGATGTATGTAATCTAAAAGTAGAGTACGAATGGAAACCGCCTCATTGTTCTTGTTGTGCTCTATTTGGGCATAAGGATTCCCAATGTCCTAAGGCAGTGCCGGATAATTAGCCTACAAAGGGTATGGATGGATTTGAAATGATTGGGAAAAAGAAAACCAATAAAGGTCCGAGCAATGTAAGTTAGAAGCAACCAAGTGGATTTAATGTTGGTAAGAAGAAACAAACTCTTCTTTATCATCCGGTGATAAAGAAAAAGGATGATACCAAGGCTCATGAAAGTAACCATGAAGCTGTTAAGGTTAACGAGCCTGAAGGTATAGCTATTAAAAATCCATATGAGGTTCTTAACGACCTTAAAGACCTTAACGAAGTTGATAGTATAGGTGTTGATATAGCAGAAGATGGCGAAGAGGATAATGTGGGTATGTCTCTTAAACTTGTGGATGAGGAAAGTGATATTGAAGTTAATGATGATGAGACATCCATGTTTATGGGGCAGCAAACTGAACGGGGCAAGCACCCTAGGAAAGATGGTTCCAATGATTAGTTTCACGATGTGGAATATTAGGGGTTTGAATCGACACCCTAGACAAAAGGAGATTCAAGATATTGTTAATAATAATGATTTATGCTTATGTGCGGTCCTGGAAACTCATGTTAATATCTCGAAACTTTAAGCAATTTGTTCGAATGTCTTCCCTATGTGGAGTTAGGTCTCGAATCAACAGGTTTGTAATTATGGAACTCGCATTATTCTTTGGTTGGAATCCCAATGTGGTAAACGTCATGGTGCTAAATATGACGCATCAAGTAATTCATTGTTTGGAGAAAGTGATAAATGGTAGTGTTCAGTCATTTGTGTCTATTGTTTATGCGGACAACTACTATATTACTCGTCATATGTTATGGAGTGATTTAATCATGCATAAGGGATTCGTGGGTAATTACCCATGGATTATCATGGGAGATTTTAATGTTGCGCTGGATCCCGATGATTCTACTACTAGTAGCTCTCGTGTTACTATTGCCATGAGGGAATTTTGAGAATGTGTAGAAATGCTCAGAATGAGTGATGTTAATCATTCAGTTGTTCGTTATACTTGGAACCAAAGTTCGCAATCAATGGATGGTATGCTCAAAAAGATCGATCGGGTTATGGCTAATGATAACTTTATTGATGTGTATGGTAATGCTTTTGCTATATTCTAGCCATATGGTGTTTCGGATCATTGCCCGGTTGTTTTAAAGTTTCCCAATTCCGGCCAAACGCATCACAAACCGTTTAAGTTTGGTAATTTTATTGTACATAAAGAAGGTTTTGCTGATGTTGTTTTAAAGGGGTGGCGTAGAGTTGTTGTGGGTCATAAGATGTTTCAAGTGGTGAAGAAACTTAGGTGGCTAAAGAAACCACTTCGTAAGTTAATGTGGCAGAATGGTAATCTTCACAATCGTGTGATTAAGCTTAAAACCGAGCTTGATGAGGCTCAAACTGCTTTGGATCGATGTCCTTTTTCTGTCGAGCTTAGGGAAGATGCTAGTTGTTTGTTGCGGGCTTACAATGAAGCAGTTTTAGATGAAGAAAGATATCTAAAACAAAAGACAAAGATTGAGTGGTTGCGTGTCGGTGATAACAATAGTCGATACTTTTATAAAATTGTGAAAGGAAAGGTACATAGAAGTCGTATTATTGCAATTGAAAATGCCCAAGGAGTAATGGTAGAAGATGATGCTATTACTAATGTGTTTGTTGAGCATTTCACTCAGTTTCTTGGTATTACCTCTGATCACGCAGGTATTCATATTCCTGATTCTCTTTTTACTAAGAAACTAAGTTATGATAAAGCTTGTCTAATGACCCGTCCTAATCCATCTGGACGAATACATTACAATTGATTACATCGCGAGGTACTTGACCTCTATATGATACATTTTACAATCATTGCATTCGTTTTTAAGACAAACTTTCTTTACATTGAAGGTTGACGACATGCATACCATTTCATAATATATCTAACTATAATTGACTTAATAATAATCTTGATAAACTCAACGACTCGAATGCAACGTCTTTTGAAATATGTCATGAATGACTCCAAGTAATAGCTCTAAAATGAGCAAATGCACAGCGGAAGATTTCTTTCGTACCTGAGAATAAACATGCTTTCAAGTGTCAACCAAAAGGTTGGTGAGTTCATTAGTTTATCATAAATAATCATTTTATAATTTTAATAGACCACAAGATTTCATATTTCCATTTCTCATAAACATACGTCCCATGCATAGAGACAAAAATCATTCATATGGATTGAACACCTGGTAACCGACATTAACAAGATGCATATAAGAATATCGCTTATCATTCTGGGAAATCTTTCGGACATGATAAAAACAACATCGAAGTACTAAAGCATCCGGTACTTTGGATGGGGTTCGTCGGGCCCATAGATCTATCTTTAGGATTCGCGTCAATTAGGCGTGCACTAATTCTCAAAATTAGTGATGTTCCCTAATTCTTAGGCTACCAAGCTAAAAGGGGCATATTCGGCTTCGATCATTCAACCATATAATTTAGTTTCGATTACTTGTATCTATTTCGTAAAACATTTATAAAAATTGCGCATGTATTCTCAGCCCAAAAATATAAAGGGTAAAAAGGCAAATGAAACTCACCATAATGTATTTTGTAGTAAAAATACATATAACAATATTGAACAACTGAACAATGCAGGGTTGGCCTCTGATTCACGAACCTATACCATTTGTATATATATATATATATATATATATATATATATTAAAACATATAATCGTACTGAACAAAATTTATTATATCCTAATTTATATATTATATATATGTTTAATTTGTGTATATATTCAAAATGATTAATATTTATATAGGTATTTTAATATATCCATATTTATATATATAATTGTTTAGTGTTATATGTAAAAATCAATACTTTGTTATATATAAGTATTTATATAAATAATATTAATATGTTTGATATGTAGTTATATAAACTATTAATATAATTACAATATATGTATTAAGTATATTTTAGGTACAAAATATTTATCTGTAACAAAAATGATAGTTTCGATAGATAATAATAACTTGTATTGTTTTTATAATAACAATAATAATCCTAATAATAATCATAATAATAATAGTAGTACTAAAATGATAAATTAATAATGATAATAACATTAATAATACTTATAGTAATAATAATGATAATTGTTATAACACTTATTATGATACTAATAATATATTTTTTTTGTAATACTTATAATAACAATAATAATAATAATAATAATAATAATAATAATAATAATAATAATAATAATAATAATAATAATAATAATAATATCAATAACTATAGTAATAACACTAATAATAATAATAATAATAATAATAATAATAATAATAATAATAATAATAATAATAATAATAATAATAATAATAATAATAATAATAATAATAATAATAATTATTATAATACTAGTGATAATTAATATACTTAGTAGTAATAACATTAATTAATAATCAATCATAATAATAACAATAACAATAATAATAATAATAATAATAATAATAATAATAATAATAATAATAATAATAATAATAATAATAATAATAATAATAATAAATATAAATATAACTTATTAAAAGAAGTATACCTTCAAATAAGCTTTTTATAAAAAAAATAGCCTCAAGCGAGGCTCGAACCCAAGACCACTCGCTAACCCGAACCAACACACGACCACTCGACCATTTCTTTTTTTCTGAATTAAATCGTATCCTAATATACATAATCCGTTTATTTTTCTGATTCCTTTCTTCACCCTCTTCATCATAGTTACGATTGCCAGAACTCAAATAATCGTATTAGTAATATATACAGGTTTGTCTAGTATTTGAATTCAAAACAGAATCATTCGTTTGTTGAGCTTGTGGGGAAAAAAAATCAAATGCAGCAGATACTGGACTCGCTAAAGAGAGTTTGAACTCGATGTTTGATTTTAAAATTTAGGCTGTTTGAAACTAGGATCATAAAACGAGAAAGGTTTTAAATGATCTATAGAAACTTCATGAAATATCAATTTCAACATAATCAATTTGTAAAACCTCAATTTGATTCAAGAACACAGGTTTGACCTTTTTGAATTAAAACTTTGACTTCAAAATTACCAGTCGATATGAAGAATTGGGATTTGAGAGTTTACAGAAAGTTTGAATGAAAGATTTCTAACAAGACTGAAATTTTAGATTTTTGTAGTTTGATTCAAACTAGAGCTTTTAAAAAAAATAACAAGAACATGGGTGTTCATCGGTTTTTTTATAAATTTTGATTGATTTTTCATGAATTGCAGTGGATACCTTATACTGGATGATTGAGAGTGATATATAAACGATTGTGGTGTAATTAGAAAGAAAATCTATATGCTTTGTGGAGTTATCCAGGTCGACAGAGAATCAAATACAAACATAATTATATATAAAAAATAAAAATAAAAAGATGAATGAGACCTTCAACTGATTTTGGATACTTCTGTGACTTAATTCAATTCGGAATCAGGATTAGAGATAGGATAAATAAAGTGATCGTGATGTGTAACAGATTGGGTTATTCAGATATATATATATATATATATATATATATATATATATATATATATATATATATATATATATATATATATATATATATATATATATATATATATATATATATATATGTTCTAGTTTATTTTTATTTGATATAATATTTAATATTATTAATAATAATACATAAAAATACTAATAATATTCATCTTTATAATATTTATAATATTATTACTGATTCTTATTATATATATATATATATATATATATATATATATATATATATATATATATATATATATATATATATATATATATATAACGGCTTATATATATCTGATTATATTTATCTATATTTATATTCTTATTTGTATATCCCTTTTATTTATATATTTATATTTATAGATTATAGTTAATCTTAGTAATAATGATATAATAATAATAATAATAATACTATTGATAATGATAATAATTACTATAAATTATATAACAACAATAATACTGATTACAATAATATTAATAATAATACTATATCAATTTATATATATTAAATTTAATTTTGTAATTACATTTAATATTACAATTTATTAGTTATGTATTAACATACTATTAATATTTAATATTTATATATCACCATATATATATTAATAATAAAAATCTGTTTAATGATATTATTGATAATATTGCTTAATAATAATAATACTAGTATTGATAATAGTATTAATATAATAATTATATTCAACTTGTAATTAAGTTTACTATATTTTCATTTATTATATACTACCTATCAATTACATAATTTATTGCATCTTTAGTATTTATTATATATATATATATATATATATATATATATACATATATATATATATATATATATGTATATATATATATATGTATATATATATATATATGTATATATATATATATGTATATATATATATATATTACATATCTATTTATACAGCGATGTTCGTGAATCGTCGGGAATAGTCACAAGGAAATTGCGTATATGAAAACAGTTCAAAATTTTCGAGACTCAACATTATAGACTTTGCTTATCATGTCGAAACCATATAAAGATTAAGTTTAAATTTGATCGAAAATTTCCGGGTCATCACAGTACCTACCCGTTAAAGAAATTTCGTCCCGAAATTTGAGTGTGATTGTCATGGTTAACCGTAAATATGTTTTCATGACGAATATGAGTTGATAAGATAGAATTTTATTACTGTTGAGTAATATGGATAAGATAATTCGATTACTCTAAGAGTACGAATGAAGCTATCACTAAATAGTGAAATGAGAAAGACATGTTTCATCATAACTTTTGACTAGTCATGGTTGAATTCCGGAATTCAAAGGATTTAAAGAAAATCTTCGAAATCTGAAAGATTTGATTTTTCGGCGAATAAGGAAATTAAGATCTCTCTAATTAAATACGGTGATCTGCCTCGATTACTCTGTCTGATATTCCCATTATGAATTAAACTCTTCCGTTCCATTATTCTCACCATTCCTACACTTTCTTTCTTAGTTCATACATCCAAAAGATTGTGAAAATGCTTAAACCATTTTTGATCCTTGTCCTTATGCTTACTATCGCAATAATCATTCTCCTCTTCCAACTTCCACCGGAGGAATCTGTTTTCTTCTACTTCGCCCTTGGAGTTATAGTGTCTTTAGGTTGCGATAAACATTGATATACACGGTTTGTAATTTATGTGTTGTTATCAGGCTTTATATTCTCCCTTATATTTCGAAGTCCCTGCTTCCGTCTTCTATAATCATTGTCATTCACAGTTAATGCTCTCTCTTATTTGCTGCGATTTATACCCCCTTTCTATTTCGGAGCTTCATGCTTTTGTTTTCTTTTCGTAAGTAATAGTCCAGAATTTGTAGATATGGAGTTTCGAATTATCATATTATACAAGGTAGAAAGGAAAGGTAGTAGCACGATTTGATTTGTCAAATTACCAGAATATACGGAAAAGACCGAATCATCAAGAAAATATTTTCTTGATATTTTTGAGGTTAAATAGAATACTAGAGTCGTCTAACATGACACATGATGACGTTATGGTCTGTGAATCATCACGTTTCATTAGAAACTCAGCATGACTTACTGTAATATAATCACGTTGATCAAGTGTCATTATATTATACTAATTCATGCATCAATTTCTTTACATTTCTCCAGAATTCATTCATAAATTAAACTTAGATTTTACAGAAGTTTCCAATATATTGAAACACAGGAAGCACGAAGAGGTATATAATTTCGGACGAGAATATTTATGAAAATATCCTCAGAAATATCGAAGATATTTATGATGATATTTTGGAATTTCCAAGTTCGAAGGTTGATGAAGAAAATTTTCCACAAGATTTAATATGAGTATAGAGCAAGGTTTTCTCTAAAGATTTCATTGGATACAGAATTATCTGGATTCTTTGAATATAGGGTATGGTCCTTGTATTTGTCCTTGGTCTCCTTCGTGGTTAGCTCAATCCGTTTTCCAGTTCCAACTTTTCTGAGCTTTTTCAACATACTATTCTTTATTATCAAACTTTCGACGATTAATGTCATTTACGGTTGCCCACAGTTTCTGCTGCTTCATTCAGCTTTTTCAAAGTTCAATGTATTGATTCGTAGGCTGGGTGCTTTTCAAAATTTCAGAATTGAAGATCGTAATTCTAATTTCAGAATTGAAGATCGTAATTCTAGGAGATAATTGTTATATGTACACATATAACTATTGATGTAGAAAGGCTACGAGATTCGAAATACTGATTGTTAATTTCTCGGTAACTGGTATGGCAATTCTCGTTATAAGAAGGATAATGATTTTTTGGAAAGTCAAAGATCAACGAAGTTGTTGGTAAGTTTACTGTTAATGTGGTGAGATATAAACGGTTCCCCGGTAACAATAAAAGAGCATGCATATATATCAAGGTTATAATAAGGTTGTTTCGAACAAAAAGTCGAAGTTGACTTGCTGGAGCTGTGACAAAATTGGTTAATTTGAAAAGGAATTGCATAGTTATTTTCGGAAATAATAACGCCAAAGGAGCTAGCATAGATATGTGTTAAATGTTTACTCAGTTTTCGAGAGTTTTCAGGTGCATAACTATATACATAAATCTTTCCTTCCGTAGATGAAGTGATGTTGGTTCATCCTCTCGGTTGAGGTGTTTTCAAGAATCATGAAAGGTTTGAATGTAGATTGTAATCGTCGAGATACAAATGAGGTTTAAGATGAAATCAAGTGGCAAACTTGAAGAGATGTTTAGTTTCATATGTTATAATCAATATTTTAATTCATTTTAATTGTCCAATGTTATTAGTCCACAGTCAATAGTCCACAGTTAACAGTCCAATAATTCATATATAGTTTAATATATAATATTCGAATTAATTAATACGTATCGTGACCCGTATACGTCTCAGACTCGATCACAACTCAAAGTATATATATTATTGTAGAATCAACCTCAACCCTGTATAGCTAACTCTAGCATTACTGCATATAGAGTGTCTATGGTTATTCCAAATAATATATATATATATATATATATATATATATATATATATATATATATATATATATATATATATATATATATATATATATATATATATATATATATATATATATATATATATGCGTCGATATGATATGTCAAAACCTTGTATACGTGTCCCGATATTTAAAGTGCGTAAAATAAATAACAGAAATTAAATGACGATAAATAAAATTGCGAGAATATAAATTGCGATAATTAAAATGCGATAAATAAATTGCGATAAATAAAAGGTAATACGGAATTAACAGTTAGCTAGGAACAGTTAGCTAGGAACAGTTAGCGTGGATTCTTAACAAAATTTCTCATAGTTAATTTGTTTGTTTCTAACAAATTTTATTTTGTCCAATATTTTCTTCATTATGCCACTTGTTAGATTATGATAAATCCAAATCCAAATATGAATTTGAATAAAAATGGTTATTCTGCGATGAACAGATACATATATCTGTGGATGTAAGTAGGATAGTAAATGACTGTTGAATCAGCTTCGACGAATGTACAGTGTAACTTATTAAGGTGAAATCTAAATATTCCTCGGGTATTACCTACCCGTTAAAATATTTTCACCATTAACAGTTTTTACAAAAGAATTTTTAATTACAATCTTCATGAAAACATATATACATATATATTTTCTTCAGATGTAATTATGGATTTAATGAGTTAATATAATATTAATCTCACCTGATTTTCGGTTGGAACTGGAATGAATAATCTCCAAAACTTTAGAGATTACATAATCGCCATGTCGAACGAAGATAAATGATGTAGAATGAAGATAAATGATGTAGAACGATTCGTAGAACGATGATTATACTCGAGGTACAGAATGAGATGTTGAGGCATGGGATGCGGATGTTGCTGTTGATGGTGGTGATGGTACTATTGGTGCCGGTGATGTTGCTGAAGCTGGTAAATTTTGCACCATATTCTCCAAATTGATTATTCGAGCACGAAGTTCGTTGACTTCTTCTATTATTCCAGGATGATTGTCGGTCAGGACGAGCAGATGAATAAGGTTTAAAATTGTGGATAGAATATAATCGTGTCAAACTACTCTGGAAATGAGGCTAAAAATGGTGTTTCAGATAGGTTCTCCGGTAAGTGCTTCAGGTTCATCACCAAGAGGTAAATTCGGTTGGTGAAAAGGATCGCCTTCTTCGCGTCTCCATTGATTAAATCGACTACTAACCCATCAGATGAATTGGGGATGGCTGATTGATTGATTCATTCTGGTGACACCGCTTTCGGAGCTTAGGTGAATATCCATGTCGGAATAGCTGTCGGAATAACTATCGGAATAGCTATCGAAATCTGAGGGACTCGAACTGGTGGAGGAATTCATCTCGTACGATCAGATGAAGGATTTTTTTATAAGAAATAGATTATAGGATGTAGATTAGTACCCTGCAATACATAATTTATATATGCATATATAATACTAAAATCCCATAAGTTACGGAGGAATCTACGGAAGCCGTCAGGCAAAGGTAACAATAACAGATACGCTAAGATATAAATTTTGTCTATACACTATTCATGCAATCAATGCAGTAAGATATGTCTAGACTAAGAATGATAAGTAGGTAATTTCCTAAGGATGATAAGTATATAATTTTCGACACGAAATGATAAGCAAAACTTTTGACATGCAGACACGGTCGAAGTCCAGACTCACTAATGCATCTAAACAACTATCAGTTAGACACACTAATGCAAGACCGGGTTCGCTAAGACCACCGCTTTGATACCAACTCTAACGACCCGTCCTAATCCATCTGGACGAATACATTACAATTGATTACATCGCGAGTTACTTGACCCCTATATGATACATTTTATAATCATTGCATTCGTTTTTAAAAGACAAATTTTCTTTACATTGAAGGTTGATGACATGCATACCATTTCATAATATATCCAACTATAATTGACTTAATAATAATCTTGATGAACTCAACGACTCGAATGCAACGTCTTTTGAAATATGTCATGAATGACTCCAAGTAATAGCTCTAAAATGAGCAAATGCACAGCGAAAGATTTCTTTCGTACCTGAGAATAAACATGCTTTCAAGTGTCAACCAAAAGGTTGGTGAGTTCATTAGTTTATCATAAATAATCATTTCATAATTTTAATAGACCACAAGATTTCATATTTCCATTTCTCATAAACATACGTCCCATGCATAGAGACAAAAATCATTCATATGGATTGAACACCTGGTAACCGACATTAACAAGATGCATATAAGAATATCCCCTATCATTCCGGGAAATCCTTCGGACATGATAAAAACAACATCGAAGTACTAAAGCATCCGGTACTTTGGATGGGGTTCGTCGGGCCCATAGATCTATCTTTAGGATTCGCGTCAATTAGGCGTGCACTAATTCTCAAAATTAGTGATGTTCCCTAATTCTTAGGCTACCAAGCTAAAAGGGGCATATTCGGCTTCGATCATTCAACCATATAATGTAGTTTCGATTACTTGTGTCTATTTCGTAAAAACATTTATAAAAATTGCGCATGTATTCTCAGCCCAAAAATATAAAGGGTAAAAAGGCAAATGAAACTCACCATACTGTATTTTGTAGTAAAAATACATATAACAATATTGAACAACTGAACAATGCAGGTTAGCCTCGGATTCACGAACCTATACCATTTGTATATATATATATATATATATATATATATATATATATATATATATATATATATATATATATATTAAAACATATAATCGTACTGAACAAAATTTATTATATCCTAATTTATATATTATATATATGTTTAATTTGTGTATATATTCAAAATGATTAATATTTATATAGGTATTTTAATATATCCATATTTATATATATAATTGTTTAGTGTTATATGTAAAAATCAATAGTTTGTTATATATAAGTATTTATATAAATAATATTAATATGTTTGATATGTAGGTATATAAACTATTAATATAATTACAATATATGTATTAAGTATATTTTAGGTACAAAATATTTATCTGTAACAAAAATTATAGTTTCGATAGATAATAATAACTTGTATTGTTTTTATAATAACAATAATAATCCTAATAATAATCATAATAATAATAGTAGTACTAAAATGATAAATTAATAATGATAATAACATTAATAATACTTATAGTAATAATAATGATAATTGTTATAACACTTATTATGATACTAATAATATTTTTTTAATACTTATAATAATAATAATAATAATAATAATAATAATAATAATAATAATAATAATAATAATGATAATAATAATAATAATAATAATAATAATAATAATAATAACAATATCAATAACTATAGTAATAACACTAATAATAATAATAATAATAATAATAATAATAATAATAATAATAATAATAATTATTATTATTATTATTATTATTATTATTATTATTATTATTATTATTATTATTATTATAATACTAGTGATAATTAATATACTTAGTAGTAATAACATTAATTAATAATAATAATAATAATAATAATAATAATAATAATAATAATAATAATAATGATGATGATAATAATAATAATAATAATAATAATAATAATAATAATAAATATAACATATTAAAAGAAGTATACCTTCAAATAAGCTTTTTATAAAAAAAAATTGCCTCAAGCGAGGCTCGAACCCAAGACCAATCACTAACCCGAACCAACGCATGACCACTCGACCATTTCTTTTTTTCTGAATTAAATCGTATCCTAATAATCATAATCCGTTTATTTTTCTGATTCCTTTCTTCACCCTCTTCATCATAGTTACGATTGCCAGAACTCAAATAATCATATTAGTAATATATACAGGTTTGACTAGTATCTGAATTCAAAACAGAATCATTCATTTGTTGAGCTTGTGGGGAAAAAAAATCAAATGCAGCAGATACTGGACTCGCTAAAGAGAGTTTGAACTCGATGTTTGATTTTAAAATTTAGGCTGTTTGAGACCAGGATCATAAAATGAGAAAGGTTTTAAATGATCTATAGAAACTTCATTAAATATCAATTTCAACAGAATCAATTTGTAAAACCTCAATTTGATTCAAGAACACAGGTTTGACCTTTTTGAATTAAAACTTTGACTTCAAAATTACCAGTCGATATGAAGAATTGGGATTTGAGAGTTTACAGAAAGTTTGAATGAAAAATTTATAACAAGACTGTAATTTTAGATTTTTGTAATTTGATTCAAACTAGAGCTTTTAAAAAAAATAACAAGAACAGGGGTGTTCATCGATTTTTTTTTATAAATTTTGATTGATTTTTCATGAATTGCAGTGGATACCTTATACTAGATGATTGAGAGTGATATATAAACGATTGTGGTATAATTATAAAGAAAATCTATATGCTTTGTGGAGTTATCCAGGTCGACAGAGAATCAAATACAAACAGAATTATATATAATAAAAAAAAGATGAATGAGACCTTCAACTGATTTTGGATACTTCTGTGACTTAATTCAATTTGGAATCAGGATTAGAGACAGGATAAATAAAGTGATCGTGATGTGTAACAGATTGGGTTATTCAGATATATATATATATATATATATATATATATATATATATATATATATATATATATATATATATATATATATATATATATATATATATATATATATATATATATATATATGTGTTCTAGTTTATTTTTATTTGATATAATATTTAATATTATTAATAATAATACATAAAAATACTAATAATATTCATCTTTATAATATTTAAAATATTATTACTGATTCTTATATATATATATATATATATATATATATATATATATATATATATATATGTAACGGCCTATATATATATATCTGATTATATTTATCTGTATTTATATTCTTATTTGTATATCCCTTTTATTTATATATTTATATTTATAGATTATAGTTAATCTTAGTAATAATGATATAATAATAATAATATTACTATTGATAGTGATAATAATTACTATAAATTATATAACAACAATAATACTGATTACAATAATATTAATAATAATACTATATCAATTTATATATATTAAATTTAATTTTGTAATTACATTTAATATTACAATTTATTAGTTATGTAATAACATTCTATTAATATTTAATATTTATATATCACCATATATATACTAATAATAACAATCTATTTAATGATATTATTGATAATATTGCTTAATAATAATAATACTAGTATTGATAATAGTATTAATATAATAATTATATTCAACTTGTAATTAAGTTTACTATATTTCCATTTATTATATACTACCTATCAATTACATAATTTATTGCATCTTTACTATTTATTAATTATATATATATATATATATATATATATATATATATATATATATATATATATATATATATATATATATATATATATATATATATATACAGCGATGTTCGTGAATCGTCGGGAATAGTTACAAGGTAATTGCGTATATGAAAACAGTTCAAAAATTTTGAGACTCAACATTATAGACTTTGCTTATAATGTCGAAACCATATAAAGATTAAGTTTAAATTTTATCGGAAATTTCCGGGTCATCACAGCTTGTAGTATGATTCGTCCGGTCACAACTTCTGAGGTGAAATCGGTTATGTTTGATATGGGGAATAATAAATCCCCAGGTCCAGATGGTTATACAGTGGAATTTTTTAAATCTTCTTGGGATATAGTTGGGATGAGATTGTTGATGCTGTCAAATATTTTTTTCGTAATGGTTAGTTGTTGTCGGATATTAATCATACGGTTATTGATTTGTTACCTAAAGTCTAATCTCCCACCAAAGTTACTGATTACCGACCAATTGCTTTATGTAATGTCTTGTATAAATGCATTAGTAAGATTATTGTAAATCGCATAAAAGATGGCCTAGATGATATTGTTAGTGTAAATCAGTCCGTGTTTGTTCCGGGTAGACGTATTTTGGATAATATTTTATTAACTCAGGAGCTTATGTGGAATTATCTTTTGTCCTCAGGTGTCCCCCGTTGTGCTTTTAAGGTAGATATTCAAAAGACTTATGATACTGTTGATTGGTATTTTTTTGGAGACTATATTAATGCGGTTTGGGTTTCACCCTTCAATGGTTCGTTGGATTATGAAGTGTGTGACTACAGTTTTCTTTTCCTTAAATATCAATGGTGATCTTCACGGGTATTTTAAAGGTAAGAAGGGTTTGCGACAAGGGGATCCGATGTCTCCATACCTTTTCACACTTGTTATGGAGATTCTTACGCTTCTGTTGACTCGTAATGCTTCTCAAGGGTTTACTTATCATCCTAAATGTGAAGAGCAAGAGATTATATATTTGTGTTTTGCGGATGATTTGTTTATTTTTTCTCATGCGGATACTCAGTCGATTCAAGTTATTAGCTCAGCTTTAGAGGAGTTTAAATCTTGGTCCGGTCTTGTTCCAAGTTTACCGAAGAGCACGACATTTTTTGCTAATGTTTCTAATCATGTTAAAGCGCAGATTCTTGTGTTGATGCCGTTTGAGGAAGGATCTTTACCTATTAAGTATTTAGGTGTGCCGCTTATCGCTTCGTGCTTGTTCTATAATGACTGTAAAGTACTTGTTGATCGGGTGAGAAGTAGAATCGATAGTTGGCAAAACAAGTTTCTTTCGTTTGCAGGTCGTGTGCAATTATTTAGTTCGGTTCTTTCTTCTATGCAAATTTATTGGCAATCCGTGTTCCTTCTCCCGAGTGCCATTATCAAGGAAATTGAAGCTTTGATGCAGGGTTTTTTATGGTGCCAAGGTGCTATGAAGAAAGGAAAAGCCAAAGTTAAATGAGACGATGTTTGTCTTCCTAAGGTGGAAGGAGGTTTAGGAATTCGGCGTCTTAAATATTGGAATATCGCTCTGTTAACGGGTCATATTTAGAGGATTCTTTCCCACAAAGACTCCCTTTTGGGTTAAGTGGATTCATTCTTATCGGCTAAAAAATAAAAATTTTTGGGATGTCTCGATGCCTACTAATGTGAGTTGGGGGTGGTGTAAATTGCTTGGCATGCGCGAGGTTTTGCGAGGACAATTTGTGCATATTATTGGTAATGGAGTCCATACCTCGGCTTGGTTCGATGATTGGTCGGGTAAGGGCCCTCTCATCAATATTGTTCGACGTCGTGATATTATTCAAGCCGATTTGAGGTTGTCTGACTCTGTGGCTGACATTGTTCTTAATGACGTTTGGTTATGGCCAAGTGATTGGGTCGATAGGTTCACGGTTCTGGCGAACCTAGCTCCTCTGTCATTTTCAAATAACATGGATGTTGTGAAGTGGAAAGATCTTAATGGGATTCCGTGTGAATTCTCGATTGCACATGTCTGGGAATATCTTCGGCCTCGTGCAAGTCAGGTTCAATGGTTCCATGTGGTTTGGTTATCTCGATGTATTTCCCGTCATGCATTTATTTTGTGGTTACTGAAAGACAGAAGACGCAAGATATGTTAAAGACGTGGGAGATTCGTGATGTTAATGGTATAACTTGCCCGCTCTGTAATAAGGTCCCGGATTCTCATGATCATCTTTTCTTCACGTGTTCGTATGCGGCCCAAGTGTGGTCTCTAGTGGTAAGGCACTTCGATTTTCCAATCAATTGTTATGGTTGGAGGGATTTCATGTTGTTGTTGAGCCCGTTTGCTAATAGGAATATTGCTAGATTTGTTGTTATCAAGCTTTTGTTTGCTGCTTCCGTGTATTTTGTATGGCATGAGAGAAACAGGAAGGTTTTCAAAAAAGGTCATCGATCCCCGGCTCAGGTCTATGAGACCATCTACTCTACCGTTGTTTAAAATTGACGAGTTTCCACTGGAGGTCGACTGCTAGTGTTCTTAGATTAAAATCCGATTGGAAAATTTCTTAAGGGTTTTGTTTTCGTTTGTTTCGAGCTTGTAGCTCTTGTTTGCTTTGATGTTTTGTTAAAGCTTGGTCGTTTGTGAGGTTATAGGTTATGTCCTATAACTCGGCACTTTTTCTTGTATTATTTTTTGATATTAATATATTCACCTGGTGATTTCATTTACCCAAAAAATATATATATATTCTACCCCTTCTAAAAGATACTCCGTAAAAATAATACCAATAAATAAATAATTAAAGCAGCACACACATCCTTAAAGTTGTAACAGCCAAAATGTGTGGACCCTGTAATCTTTGTACAGCACAAATATGCCCATCAGCTACCAGTGTTCAAATTGGTGAATAGGACACGATTGGTAATTTACATTGACACTGGAAACATTTGTCCACTTATGACAATATTATTGAAGGACCACATGCTTTGTTGGCCCCACTATTCCGTTTCTCATTTCAAATCCGAACTAAATTAAATAGTCCAGCATCTTTTAATTTAATACGGAGTATTTCTGTAATTTGTATGTACCTTAAAACTATAACTATGGGACTATAACTATGGGGACTGATTCGTACACCACTTGAAATTATCCATACACCACTATTTCGCTAAATATGCTTTAAAGAGTTGTACAGTACAACACTGTGTTGCATATTTAGTGGTGTATGGATAATTTTGGTGGTGTACGAATCAGCACCCTTTACTATTGTTCTCATTTTAATTAAATTTGACATTTGACATTTGACATTAATCTTTTCGTAAAGAGACAGATGTACAACTTTTATTTTAAGTTACATAATGTACTCACTATATCAAGTTTGAACTAAGATACAACGAGATTGAGTGAGACCGGGCTATCTATGAGAGATTAGTGAAGTGTCTTTCTAAACTTGGTGTGTGAATTCAGTTTGCTAAATTCGAAATGAAAACGGGCATATTCGTAGAGGCCGTAATTGTTATGCAAGGGCGGTTGATAAGTTAGCAGATTATGAAGATTATGAAGAAGCTAATACATTATTTGTTGCCTTCACTGACACATTAACTTTAAGAGACATAAACATTTGCGATAAAATAATTAAAAAAAGCATTAATCCATGTGATGTATTTGCATTGATTCATTGATCTGGATAAAATAATACGGTATAGATTGCATTACATGAAATTAGTTGATCCATCATCTTAATATTGATGCAATTTAATAAGTGGTTGCATCATTTTGCATCTAAGTTATGCGCCTTTTATCCAATTATCCAATTTATAAATCTTGCATCTATGTCATAACTATGTCTTATATAAAAGAAATAGAATATTGAAAAAACAAACTCAAATTTTTATTTATTTATTTATTTTTTTTTTAAAAGCAAAACAAACTCATTTGTATTAACACCAAGACACTAACTTTTAAGAACATAAACACGTGTAATTTTTTTTGAAAGGCAAGATAATATAATAAATAGAAAACAACGATACAACAAGGCCACAACCATACAACGACAAGGTTGGGCAAAAGAAATCACAAGCTACAAACTAGGGTGCAAAGGTTGCAACCTACACTTGAAATACCCTAAAATTTTATATAGTAAATAGTAATTATAATAAATATAAAAATATGAATTTAAATAACTAATACAAGTAGTATAATATTAGTTGTTTTTAAGCCATTAAATAATACAAGTAGTTAATATTCTTAACTTTAAATGATATTAAATACATGCAAAAAAACCCACTTAAAATTTTAGGTATCATTATCGTTATTGGTTATGAAATTAAAAACTCTACCGAAAGGTGATTGAATTATGAGATACATAATAAAATAATATAATAATAATAATAAAATAAAAGTAATAAATGACAGCAACATTTAAGGGATAGAACTTTACTTTATAGTGTGACATTTAAAAAGGGAATTCATAGTGGCCATTTAAATATCATTAAGTTGTTGGAATGCCAATTAATTATGATATTCGACTATTTATTTCTAATATTTACGGCTAAACTCGGGTATTATATAAAGTGTACATATCATATCACTATTTCTTTCATCAACACTTTCACAAATAACTTGGAGGAAGAAGAGCATTCGATAAAAGACTAAAAATTTAAAAGCGAACTCAAGCTCGATCGTATATACTTTAGAGGTAATTCCTGAACCATGAATACATATCAATATACAACTACTACTAACTGTTTTACTATTAGATAACTATATATAGTTTCATAAAATATTAAATAGTGAACTCCATTAAATTATCATTTCTATCGAGTGGTTAAAACATTTAGATGGTTCGGGATTGAATTGAACGAAGCTAAATCTAAAAGTCTATAGAAATATCATTTGTAAAGATTAGTATATATTAAAACTTAGAATCAAGGTGAAAACAATAAAATTGGTTAAGGTGGCCTAGTAAGTAGTAATTTTATGATTTTTCAAAATAGCACATATACCATGTATAAGGTTACAAAAATAAACAATAGATGATCTTAGTTACAGTTGTTGTACATGTTAAATGGATAAGCATATTAATAATTGAAATAAGGATTTGAGAATATATATATATATATATATATATATATATATATATATATATATAGTTAGTTATTTGTCATGTAGACTTGTGAAGATTCTGGATTTTCTTTACAATCTTAAGAGTGTAAGAAAATTATCCAGGTACGGATCTCTACTTTTACTGAAATATTATTTAGTTAATGAATCTTAGTACTAATACAAATACATCTAATTTTATTACTAAATATTATTTATTCAAATGAGTTTTGTATGGATTTCTTGATAAATCACATGATATATAATGCGTATTCAATTTTGGTTACTAAAACTATATTTTTGTAGTACGGATTCTAGCTTATCTTTTGATTCGTATATTAACTTATTTTAAAAGTATTATTATTTATGCATGATAAACGGTACGGATTTCTTTACTCATAATATTTAAACGGATTATTTTTACTAAAATATATTTGTTAATATATATCGACGGATTTTAATCTTTTTACTAAAATTACTTTGATTAATATTGTTTGATATAGATATCGGTTCATTTAATTAATTTGTACGAACTCTTTGATAAATTTTATTGGACTCCGTGCGTTATTGACCTCCTATTAATATTGACTTCTGAACATCGTTATTGGCTTCTGATAGTTGGACTCATTGCTTTATTGTTGACCAAATATTTGTTTAGCGTTATTTATTTTACTCTGGGTATGCGAGCATAACTTCCTATGGAGGTACCATAGGCATGTCATTGTGGCACCGGTGGCGTGACACTTCCGTAATGGTGTGATTTGTTACGGCGTCTCCTCATTGTGGTGTGATGGGATTTTTAGGAGGCGTATTGGTTATCCATAGTTATTGTATTGTATCGTATTGTTGTGAATGGAGGTGTAGTGTCCAACGCCTTCTTCACCATTGTTGGTACACTTGGATCTGCAGGTCCATGTACCCATTGTATTGTATTGTATTGAGCTCGGATTGTCGTACCCCATTGATTCTGGATTCGTTTTGGATCCCATTGATTCTGGATTCGTTTTGGATCCCATTGATTATGGATTCATTTTGGATCCCATTGACTCTGAATTCGTTTGATTCATATTGTTAAGTTTTTCCTTCGTTTGGCTCATCTCAGAGACATCGTTTTATCAAAAACTATTTTATAAAATCTTTACATTTGGTTATGAATATTATTTAAATCTATGTGGCTGGTTTTTAGAACACTCCGCTTTAATATATAATAATAAAAAAAATACTTTTTTTTATAAAACAACTATAGTTTATTTTCTTTTATTCGTATCCGTGCACTGGGCCTTTCGCTCAGCCGCATTTTTATTTCCATGCGGCAGGTATTCAAGGATCATAAGGAATAAAGTACGGGGAAGTTGAAGAAGTTGGAAAAGCTAGTTCAAGATTTAAGATTTTTGAATTAAATATTGTAATGCACACTCGTTTAGTGTATTTTAATGACTCGTGTACGTATTAGACGAACTTTGCTCATATTGATTATCGTTAATGTGACATCCATTTTCGGTTACAAACATGGGGTGTTACAGTTATGATATCAGAGCATTAGGTTCTTTCTTGTTGAAACCCGACCGGTGTTGACCCGTGAGACTTGGTTTCACTTCCGCTACTGTTTTTGACAACTTTCTCTTCATTTCCTTTTCGGTATCCTTATTCGGGTTTTGATTCCAACCTTTTTGTTTCTTATAGATGCCTCCTTTTCGCAATGCTTTGAAAAGAAACTCCCGTTGTAAGATTCGAAGAACAACTCGTCATCGTATGCCGAGATCAAATGAGAATGCAGTGGACCCGAATATCTTGACTGCAATAAATCAAGCGTCATCAAGTATGATACCTACTATAGTCACTCAAACTGTAAATGCCATTCGCGAACAACCTACTCTAGTAAATGCCATTGCGACTACACTCGAGACCCCACCTAACATGTGATGACCCGGGAATTTCCGACCAAATTTAAACTTAATCTTTATATGATTTCAATACGATAAGCAAGGTTTGTAAAGTTGAGTCTTAAGAATTTTTGAACTGTTTACATAGACTCAGTTGACCTTTGACTATCCCCGACGATTCACGAACAATTGTGTGAAATTTAAAATGTAAAATAAGATACAATATAATTAAGTTTAAATTAAAAAAATGAATTTATATATATATATATATATATATATATATATATATATATATATACACACACACACACACACACACACACACACACATATCATTGCTATCAATAAGTATTATATAGTAATATATAAGGTATATAAATGTTAAATATCCAAATGTGTTATTATAAGTATTACGTAACTAATGAAATGTAATAGTATTATATTAAATGTAATTACAAGTTAAAATATAACTGATATATCAAAATTATTACTATTACTTTCATTAATATTGTTAGTGTTAATATCAATGTCAATATTCGTATCACTATTTCTAATACACGATATATATATATATGAAATCGGTATGAATAAGTTAGCATATATAAATTGGTACATGATGTTTAATATTATTGTTACTATTAATATAATTAGTATAATTAGTATTATTATAACATTATTATTGTTATACAATTATGATAACTGTTAGTAGTATCGCTAAGAATTATTATTACGAAAATATACTATCATTATTATTGTTATTATAAAAATAATACAATTTACTAACATTATCATTAATAATATCATTATAAACATTATTATAACTATTAGTATTAATATTATAAATAATAATATTATTAAGATAATTACTATTAATAGTATTGTTATATTATTATTTCAGTATTTTATTAATGATATTTAATAAGATTATTATTATTAATATCAATTTTTTTTATAAAGTAAATCTAGAAAAAGAATCCAAATCAGTTATAAGTAACTATCAAACTGTTTTTATAAATTGTTTTATACCTGTAAACTTGGACCAATTGATCCCAAAAAGTCTTGTAACAAACAAGAATCTGTAGGAGATCGTACGCCTTTATTTATTTATTTTTTTTCGGTTCCTGATTTCAATGGTGTCGAAATCAATTGAGATATCAAACAAGTAATATGAGCTGTAATATTATCTAATAGCCTTTACCTAATATTCTGTGATTGCAATTCATTTGATAACAGCAAAAATCAAACTAATTTTTATATATACGCTCGATAGCTCTGTCCTTCTAACTTTTCATCAAATATTCGATTTTGAATAAATTTTAAAAATGTGTTAATGCAGAAACGTTAGGAATCATACATGTAAGTTTTCTTCAAAATCTCAAGTCTCAATTCGTTATATCGACTTTGAATTTTCGAGTCAAAGTTTTTGAGCAAAAAGTCAAACGAATGTTCTTTGATTAAATTCGAGAAATCTGTTATAATTTGAGTTCAATTGATAATTAAGAACGTTTTTATATATCATTTGAAACTTACTTTATGTTATAACAATTTTGTAAAACATTTTAATTTTCAAAATCAATTTTTTTTTTGTGCAAACAGCAAAAGCAGCGGAGCTGCTGTAAATTTATTTTTTTTTAATTTAATTCGTGGCTATTACCTGGTAATACTGTTATTATATGTTGTTGTTTCAGAGTTACATCAAATAAAAATATATGTTGAGTTTTTTTTTTTAGTTAAGGTCGATGTAAATTAGTGAGGAGGAAGAAGAACAAGATCACAATTAAACGGGTTATATTTACAGAAATATAGATTTAAACAGAATAATAGAAATGGAGGAATGGCTAGTGATGTTTGGATATTTGAGAGGTCACGGGTTCAATCCCGGCTGTGAGCATTTCTTTTTAGGAAGGCTTTCAAGGTAGTATTCTTTCTTTAAGATCGTTATTATTACTATTATTATTATTATTGTTATTATTATTTTCATTATTATTATTATTGATTATGCTATTATTATTAGGAGTGTAATATTATTACTAACATAAAGAATGTTATTATTTTTAAAAGTAATTAATGTTATTATTTTCATCATGGTTATTATTATTATTAATATTACTTATTAGTATTATGGTATTATTAATTGTTATCAATATTATCAACTATAGCAAATTATTAGTAAAACAATTATTATTGTTACGATTAGGATTACGAATTAATGTTATAGGAGCTTTAGTCTTTAGTTTTGAAATTTAACACAAAGATTATAATTTTCATGATTAGGATTATAAAGGTTTTAATAATATTATTACAAATATGAAAAATAAAAATCTTAGATATAAAGATTAGCAGAAAAATCATTAAGTTACAATTTGGATTATTTTATGATTCATAAGAAATACTAAAATTTCTATAACAATTATTATCATAGTACAACTTGGTATTATAATTATTAATATCATTATTTCTAATAATATTATTATTATCGCTTTTATCAATATTATTATTATAAAATATTATTACTTTTATTAACCTTAGTATTACCAAAATTAATAATAATTTCATAAACAAAGGATCTTAATATAAAAGATATAAATTTAATATACATGACATAACTATATTAATATTACGATATATAAAATGGAACATATATAATTAAATAAGAAAACTTATAAATTATTAAATATAACAATTACATCACTAATAATAATATATAGATTTATTCAATTACAAGTATATGTTTTAATATATATATATACATGATATAGGTTCGTGAATCCGAGGCCAACCCTGCATTGTTCAATATAGTCATATGTATTTTTACTACAAAATACATTAGGTGAGTTTCATTTGCCTTTTTACCCTTTATATTTTTGGGCTGAGAATACATGCGCAACTTTTATAACTGTTTTACGAAATAGACACAAGTAATCGAAACTACATTCTATGGTTGAATTATTAAACCGAATATGCCCTTTTTATTAAGTCTGGTAATCTAAGAATTAGGGAACAGACACCCTAATTGATGCGAACTCTAAAGATAGATCTATCGGGCCCAACAAGCCCCATCCAAAGTACCGGATGCTTTAGTACTTCGAAATTTATATCATGTCCGAAGTAGGATCCCGGAATGATGGGGATATTCTTATATGCATATTGTGAATGTCGGTTACCAGGTGTTCAATCCATATGAATGATATTTTTTGTTTCTATGCACGGGACGTATGTTTACGAGAAATGGAATATGAAATCTTGTGGTCTATTAAAATTATGATATGATTATTTATGTTAAACTAATGAACTCACCAACCTTTTGGTTGACACTCTAAAGCATGTTTATTCTCAGGTACGAAAGAAATCTTCCGCTGTGCATTTGCTCATTTTATAGATATTACTTGGAGTCATTCATGGCATATTTCGAAAGATGTTGCATTCGAGTCGTTGAGTTCATCAAGATTATTATTAAGTCAATTATAGTTAGATATATTATGAAATGGTATGCATGCCGTCAACTTTCGATGTAATGAAAGTATGTCTTTTAAAAACGAATGCAATGTTTGTAAAATGTATCATATAGAGGTCAAATACCTCGCGATGTAATCAACTATTGTGAATCGTTTATAATCGATGTGGACTTTGTCCGGATGGATTAGGACGTGTCCTTTCATAACACATCTGAAGGTTCTGGTGGAACAACAATACAACTGGGTGATCTTCATGTATGGCTGGAGAGATTTCAGAAGCAGAAACCCCAAAACTTTAGCTCAGCCCCGACTCCGATTGATGCAGAAAATTGGATTGCTCACATGGAGAAACTTTTTGAGGTTTTCGGATGTATTGACAACCACAAGGTGAAATTGGCTACTTATAAATTGGAGGGTGATGCGGGAAGATGGTGGAAAGCAATCAAGCAAGCCAAAGGAGGCGATGCCTTTGTCAATGCACTTTCATGGAACGAGTTTCGTCAAGAATTCTATCAACAATACTTTTCTAGGGCTGATAGAGAGGCGTACGTTAGAGAGTATGATAACATTCGCCAATGAGAGGACGAATCTGCTACGGACTTTATGGCCAGATTTGTTAGACTTGCTGTGACAACCCGAAAATTTCCGACCAAATTTAAACTTTAATCTTTATATGTTTCCGACACGATAAGCAAAGTCTGTGATAACGCCAAAATTATACATATTTGTTGTCGTTATTTCGATCCGATTTTGTATCATTTTGTATGTAATTGTTATACTTGTGTATTGTAATAAGTTAAAATATGTGTATAATCCATTGCGAGTGTTGAAGCAAAAATTTATGAAAAATATTGCTGATTTTAGAAGATTTTGCGCACCTGCACCGTTTTGGCCATAACTCGGTCATACGAACTCAAAAAAGGGTGAATCCGTAGCCCAGACGTCCGTAACTCAGAGCTCTACAACATCATATTGGAAAATTACCAATAAACAGTACCAGATGCAGCGCATCTGCCTTAGATGCGGCGCATCTGAGGCCAAAAAAGTCCCGAAAGTTTTAGATACGGAGCATTAGACATCAACAAAGCCAGATGCGGCACATCTCATCTAGATGCGGCGCATCTGAAGCCTGCTGACAGTTTTGGGTGTTAAAATGAGCTGGAATCCACTAAAAGTAAAGAGATGCGGCGCATCCCTTCTAGATGCGGCTCATCTGATGCATTTCTGGTTATTTTACCTAACTTTTAAGCCTATTTAAGAAGAGCTTTGGTTACAAATTTGAGACACCTCAATATACATCAGTTCTAGTTCGAGAAGGGGGCTTCCCCCCAGCCATTCTAAAGGGTTCTTCACCCTTTTGAGCATCAATATTGAAGAAGGGATCATTTACTACGATAGGTACTCTCGGTTTCATTTATTTTAGTGATAAGATTATGAATTCCTATTGTTTCGGTTGTATTGTTGTAACCTTCATTATTATGATTGTCTAAAGCCTTGTGTGTTTACTTTAATGTAAGATTTATGGTTTGGAATTGTTCTATCTTTTAATGTTATTTAAGTTACTATGATGTTTGATTGATTAAATTACCATGTCCAACAAAAAGAACCATAGTTATGCTAGTTTGGTACTTTACTTCAATTACATAGATTGTTAACTACATGTAACACTAGGAACACAATCTATGCTTCAATACTTTTAGTAATCTAGATGGGTAAACATATACTTAATTGACGACTTTGCTATATGTTTAGATCGGTAATTGAATAGGTACTAGAAACTACATAGTCATGAATTTACCTCAAGTGATTGTTGTAATTTAGGTTTTACGTGAGTTTAACCGGGTTGGGTCTAATTAATCTAATCAATCTAAATCAATTATGTTCTTCCATAGATCCATTGTTGTAAGTATCCATTTACTCTAGTTCAATTATACAAGTTATGAATTGATTTATGTGAGTTTATCAATATTCATGGCTTGTACTTCAACACCTAGTGATTTAGACATCTACATGTGAGTGTAGGATGGTAATTGAATGGTAACTAGATTTTACAATAGTGTAGTTTATTTAGAGTGATTTTAATAAACTAGGTTTTATGTGAATTCAACCAAGGAAGAGTCTTATTGATTAAACATAGGTAAAGAAGAACTAATGACAAGGTTTATGTGAATTTACTAAGTTTATAGTTCTCGGTTTATAGATATTGTGAGATTGATATAAGCCATTTACATTTACTTGTAACTACATAATAACGGGTTTAACTATAAAAGAACAATCTCTATCATTTATCAATCATTGAAGTAAACACCGCCTTCTCATTCTTGTTATTTATCTCATTTTATTTTCTGTTTGTTACTTAACAATTCTACAACTAAAACTCCCCTTTTCCTTTAGAATAATTAATCGTTGTAAGGTCCTTAAAACAGACTTCTCCCTGTGGATCGAACTGGTCAATTTACTTGCTAGTTACTGCATGATCGGGTTTAGTTGCCTGTATTATGTGTTAATTATTGAGCATATTGTCTACATTTTAAAGGTTACGTCTTGACACATCAACTTTTTGGCGCCGCTGCCGGGGAGCGGTTTTGTTTAAAAGATTTTAATAGACTTTTAGTTATTCGATCCTTTCGTGGGAAGTTATTTTCATGAAAGTTACCTGCTTTATTTTTGTTTTTGTTTGTTTTGTTTTTTCTTTTATGGTGTGATTGCAGCTAGGTTACAGGTATAATATGGCTGGGTATGATTTTATGAATTCGAAAGCCATGTATGATGTCCAACAATCGGGTGAATCATCGGTTTTCATGGGTATGAATAATGATTGGTATATGGGTTCTTGGGAAGCTAGGGTTGAACTAAGAGGTGTTTGTAAGACTTATGGAGGTTACCATATGCCCGAGGAGTGTGATGATAGTCTTATGTATCATTATGCCCCGATGGACCAACCATGAGATTATTATGAAAATGGTAACTCATCCTGGGATTCATCTCAACAACACTTTCAAATTCAACAAGGAGAGGAGAGTCAGTCGAATTTAGAAGATGTAATTTTAGACTTCATGAGAAACGAGATTGAACGGAGTCAAAATTTTCAAGAAACACTAGCGGGCCAACAAGAATCCATTGAGCGCTTACAGAGGACCATGAGCTGTCTACTCCAGCAAATTGAAGAAAGGGAGCTGTCTACTAGGTGTCCCTTGATGATGTTATGTTGGAGCTTTTGGAAGTTGGCCTAGCGTTTTGGGTAGTTTAGTCCCAAACCATGCTCGATGTGTTGTTTGGTTTAAAACTATCATTTTTGTATTGGTCAACTTGTATCACATTCGTTAATGGCCTTTGTGCCTTTTGTAAACACTAAACTTGTTGAATGTTTTAACGAAACATGTGGAATGGTTTACATATTTAATTGGCGCGTAAATTTGTATTATTTAAAAAAAAAATATCGTATGGAATACGGGTTGGGTTGTTTCAAGTGGTATCAGAGCATGGTCTAAGGGATTTAGGCGACTTGAGATAGGTGCCTAGACTTAGACTTTATTGTGCATGCGCTTTTATGCGGGACTTGTAGGACTTTGGGTCTAATCGAGAATTTTTAGTGCTTTGGTTTATGTGAACTAACCTCGTGCTAATTGATTTGTGTTGTGTTTAGCAATCATCAAGCGAGATGGACGTTGTACTAGCAAGTTAATGCGACGTGCTCGCGTAACAATGATTAGCTACCATTGTTACGGGTGCAAATCGTGTCAAACAAGTAATGTACGACGATTGTTGAGTAAGATGGAGTAGTGTGGGGTATACTTATATGCATACGTGTTATGTCCTTTTGTTTCGTTCGTTGTTTAATCTTTTCCGTTTTATAGAATGAAGATGAGAAACAGACACGACACTGAAAATGGGGGCACTAGTGAGGACGCCGAGTTGACGACCAAGATTGAGGCCATTCTTAGAAGTCAAGAGGCGGAGTACCTTGTGGATATCAAGAAGATGTTCCTAGACTCAATTGACGAACAATTGGTCAATGTAGTCAAAGAACAAGTTAACGCCGTCCTACATGAAGATAATGTGGGAAGACGTGACTTTTTCTATAAGAACTTTAAGGATGCTCAACCACCTACTTTTGAGGGCGAAAGAGACCCGTTAAAGAGTGCCAGGTGGATCTTCGATATGGAGGGGGCCTTTCGAACTTGTGAATGCCCGATTGATAAAAAGACAAGGTATGGTTGTAGCATGCTAAGAGGTGATGCGAAGCTATGGTGGGATGCAAAAATCCAAGTTTATGGCGAAGAACAATGCATGGATTTTACTTGGGATGAGTTCAAAACGGAGTTCTTCCAAGAGTACCGAACTTCGACCGATCTTACTAGGCTTAAGGACGAGTTACGTTCCTTGAGGCAAGGGTCGATGGATTTGAATACTCTTAAATCCGTTTACTTGTCAAAAACTCAATTTTGCCCGGAGTATGTCGGGAATGATAAAATGTTGAAGGAAGACTTTTATCGAATCTTGAATGATAATTATCAAGAGAAGATAAGCGTGAATGTGGTGAAGAGTTTTGATGAGTTGTTTGATATGGCCAAAGGTTTCGAGTCGCTCATCTTGAGAAAGAGTGGCTTTACCTTCGGCAAAAAGAAGTTTGAAGCTACTAGTCATTCGAACTTTTCTAACAAGAAGCACAAGAAGGGCTCCGAGAGTGTTGGTAGTGTTAAGAAGGGTGCTTCCGGTGATTTTACTTATGCTTGCTACAATTGTGGGCAAAGGGGGCACATGGCTCGTGAGTGCCCGAAACAATCAACCACAACCAAGCTCACTTGTTTTAATTGCGGTAAAGAAGGGCATAAGAGGCCGGAGTGTCCCGACTTGCGGGGTGATCATGTTAAGAGGTTAGAGAAGGCGGCGGGCACGGCTAAGGGGCGGAATTATTTGATGACCAATGATGAGGCCAGGCATTCCAATGAAGTTGTCTCAGGTACTTTCATGGTTAACTCTAATCCGGCAAAGATATTATTTGATAGCGGTGCTAATTTGTCTTTTGTATCGCCTCGATTTGTGTCTAAGCTTAACAAACCGCTAGATAAGTTAAGTCATCCGGTAGAAGTTGAAATAGCGGATGGTAAGACGGTGCTAGGGGTTGATGTGTGTAAAGATTGTAATGTTGTGTTTGGTACTGAAACGTTTAAAATCGATCTCATTCCGATGACTTTGGGTGAGTTTGATATTGTTGTTGGCATGGATTGGCTCGATCGTTATAGAGCCGATATTGCATGCCATGATAAGTTCATTCGTGTGAGAACCCCAAGTGGGGGAGAGTTGATTATTCATGGTGATAAACGAAGAAGACTCGTACCATTATGCACTTATGCACGGGCACAACATTTTCTCAAGAGTGGTGGTGTATGTTATCTCGCTCATGTAGTTGATACTCGTGATGAGCCACCACCCATTCGTAAAATTCTGGTGGTTAATGAGTTTGAAGACGTTTTTCCGGATGAGTTACCGGGTGTTTCGGCGGAAAGACAAGTAGAATTTTGCATTGAGTTGGTTCCGGGAGCTACTCTCATTGCTAAAACTCCTTATCGTTTAGCGCCAACGGAAATGCAAGAGTTGTTAAATCAAACCCAAGAGTTGCTTGAAAAGGGTTTCATTCGACCGAGCTCCTCGCCATGGGGTGCTCCGGTTTTGTTTGTGAAAAAGAAAGATGGAAGTATGCGGATGTGCATCGATTATAGGGAGTTGAATAAAGTGACGATCAAGAATCGTTATCCATTGCCTCGGATTGACGATTTGTTTGACCAACTCCAAGGTACAACGTATTTTTCTAAGATTGAGTTACGGTCCGGCTATCATCAAGTGCGGGTCCGTGAGGAAGACATAGAGAAAACGGATTTTCGAATGCGTTATGGGCATTATGAGTTTGTAGTTATGCCTTTTGGTCTTACGAATGCACCGGCGGCATTCATGGATCTTATGAACCGAGTGTGCCAACCTATGTTGGACAAGTCGGTAATTGTGTTCATCGAAAACATACTTGTTTATTCTAAGAGTATGAAGGAACATGAGCACCATTTGCGTGAAGTGTTGAAGACATTGCGGAAGGAGAAGTTGTATGCAAAATTCTCCAAATGTGAATTTTGGCTAAGGGAAGTTCAATTCCTTGGCCATATTGTGAATCGAGAAGGAATTCAAGTAGACCCGGGGAAGATAGAAACGGTTAAGAGTTGGGGACAACCGACTAAGCCTACGGAAATCCGAAGCTTTCTTGGATTGGCCGGTTATTATCGTCGGTTCATCCAAGACTTTTCTAAGATTGCTTATCCTTTGACTAAATTGACGAGGAAGAACGTAAGGTTCAATTGGGAGAACGAGCAATAAATCGCTTTTCAATTGTTAAAAGAGAAATTGTGTCAAGCTCCGGTGTTAGTGTTGCCGGAAGGGGTAGAAGACATGACGGTTTATTGTGATGCTTCTTTAAATGGGCTCGGGTGTGTTTTGATGCAAAGAGGTAAAGTCACCGCTTACGCCTCTCGACAATTAAATGAACACGAAAAGAGATACCCGACTCACGATCTTGAATTGGCGGCGGTGGTTCATGCATTGAAAATTTGGCGCCACTACTTGTATGGTGTCAAGTGTACGATTTATTCGGACCATAAGAGTTTGAAACATCTCTTTACTCAATGAGATTTGAATTATCGTCAACGTAGGTGGATGGATGTGGTAAAGGATTATGAGATACTTTACCATCCGGGAAAGGCGAACGTGGTCGCGGATGCGTTGAGTCGAAAGAGTCAACATCCGGCGATAAGAGTAGGGTCGTTACGCATGATTATTACTAACGATTTCCTTGTAAAGCTTGGTGATATTCAAATAGAAGCGTATGTTCACAACAAGCATGAAGAGCGGATTGTGGGGCAAACGGAGTTCATTACTATGGGCTCGCGTGGTTTGTTGTCTTTTCAAGGAAGAGTGTGGGTACCTAAGTTGGGTGGTAACCGACAAGTGCTACTAGATGAAGCACATAAGTCAAAGTATTCCATTCATCCGGGTGCAACAAAGATGTACTATGACTTGAAGAAAGATTATTGGTGGCCCGGTATGAAACGTGATGTGGTTAAGTATGTTGAACAATGCGTCACGTGTTTGCAAGTTAAAGCCGAACACCAAAAGCCGTACGGTAAGTTACAACCCTTGGAAGTCCCGAAATGGAAATGAGAGCACATTACCATGGACTTCATTACTAAGTTACCGAAGACGGCGAGGACCCAATATGATACGATTTGGGTGATAGTTGATCGATTGACGAAAAGTGCTTTGTTTCTTCCCATTCGGGAAACGATATCATCGGAGACTTTATCCAAGTTGTTTATCAAGGAGGTGATATCGAGACATGGGGTTCCTATATCTATTGTTTCGGATCGAGATACTCGTTTTACGTCCCGGTTTTGGAACAAGTTTCATGAAGATATGGGTACTCAATTGAAAATGAGCACGGCGTATCATCCTCAAACGGACGGTCAAACCGAGAGTACGAACCAAACGTTGGAGGATATGTTAAGGGCGTGTATTATTGATTTTGGTGGAAGTTGGGATGAGCACTTGCCATTGGTGGAATTCTCGTACAATAATAGTTACCACACTAGTATTGGAATGCCACCGTATGAGATGCTTTATGGGCGTAGGTGTCGAACTCCTATTTGTTGGGGAGAAGTGGGTTAAAGAGAGATCGGGAGCTCCGATTTGGTTTTGGAGACGAATTGTAAGATTGAGATGATTCGGGCTCGACCTAAAGCGGCACAAGATCGACAAAAGTCTTATGCCGATAAAGGTAGGAGAACGATTGAGTTTCAAGAAGGTGACATGGTGATGCTTAAGGTTTCTCCATGGAAGGTGTTATCCGGTTTCGGAAACGAGGAAAGTTAGCTCCTCGGTTTATTGGTCCTTTCAAGGTTTCGGCACGTATTGGTGAGGTTGCTTATCGACTAGAGTTACCCGAAGAACTTGCGGGAATCCATAACACGTTTCATGTTTCCCATCTTCGTAAGTGTCTTGCAGATGACTCGACTTGGGTACCTTTAGATGAGATTACGTTGAATAACAAGCTAGAGTATGCGGAAGAACCGGTTGCAATCCTTGATGAGAAGGTTAAGATGTTGCGAAATAAGGAAATTAGAACTTTCAAGGTGCAATGGCGATATCGAAAGGGTTCCGAGTTTACATGGGAATCCGAAGAGTTTGTCTTGGTCTATCTTCCGGCTTGTCATGCGGCTTGGATCGCGAGGACGCGCCCCGATTCAAGTGGGGGAGAGTTGTAACATCCTGTTTTTCCCGTACGTATCGAAAGGTACATACTTAATCATTTGTACGTTTATAACTCGTTAGCTTATGCGTAAATGTATGAATATATGTATATATATATATATATATATATATATATATATATATATATATATATATATATATATATATATATATATATAAATGAATACTTGATAATGTGTGCATATGCAAGTATATATGTGGGTTTTGATAGCGTTAAGTCTTGTGAGACTATTGTTGAAGGCTAGGTGAAAATAGGAAGCGGGTTTGGAATGTACAAATTAAATTAAGTCGAAACTTGTTTAAGATGGTTGAACTGTTCAGATGCAGCCTTAGGCCGCGCCGCGACAAATGGGTCCGCGCCGTGGCATAGCAAGCAAACCAGGATCAGAAAGTGAGTTAAGGAGGGTTGATTTTCCCGTTGTACGTCGCGCCGCGACGAATTAAGCCGCGCCGCGGCAATACTGGTGGACAGACTCCGGTTTTAGCTCAAATTAAATGACTTTAAGGGGCAAATTGGTAATTTGGCGTATAAATCTGATGTGAGCATTAAATCCCAGCCACTTATCCATTTCATTTGATTTCTTTTCTCTTTTCTTTCCAATTTCTCTCCCAAAACTTAAAACCCATTTAGATTAAACTTAAGATTTGGAGTTGGAGATTTGTGAATCAAACCTAGAAGCAAGAATTAAAGTTGTCCTCCTTGTTACTAGCTACAAGAGGATAGTTTTGGTAAGTTCTAACTTTATGTTTTAAGTTTTAATTGGTTAATGGCTAGGGTTTTGGTTACTAGAGACTTGTATGACCCATTTGGGGTTAAAATGGGTGAACTTGGGTTATGTGGGTGAAAGGAAATCTTAAATAGCTATAACCTAGGGTTTGGCCTTATGATTTAAGATTTGTAAGTATTAATGGTGTTGTTAAGCTTTAAAACACTTGTTTAATGTTGAAAGAGTGTTAAAATGGGTCAAAAGGGGTTAATGTTGACCTAGTTTGGGCAAAATGGGTATGAATTACCCTAAGTTGCGATTAATTAATGTTAGTAGACTTAAATCACCAGCTTTAGTGATTTAATATGAGTCTTGGCCATTTATGGGCGGTTTTGAGGTAGGTGAGCTATTTAATGCAAATGGGTCATTAAATGCTCAAGTGATATGTAGTGTGGTAAGTTCTACTAGTTGTGTAATTAAATGTGTACTTATGTATTAGGTACGTTGCCTTGAAGTTTCGGAAGTGCATAATCATCACCGAAGTGTTAAGGTGAGTGGAATAATTATATGCGTGCATATATGATGTATTTATTTGTGTAGTTGAGTTGTGAAGTGTCGACGTGTTAAGACACCACTCCTCACGTGGCGAGTGAAGTGTCGATGTGTTAAGACACCACTCGGGAGTGAAGTATCGATGTGTTAAGATGCCACTCCGAGAGATGTAATGAGTGAAGTGTCGATGTGCTAAGACACCACTCGGGGTGAAGTGTCGAAGTGTTAAGGCACCACCCGGGGTGAAGTATCGACGTGTTAAGAAGCCACCCGTGGGGTTAGTGTACGAAGTGTTAAGTGCACTAATGGTTGTTATGAACTCCGACGGTCTTTAAACACCGTTCCCTCGTTCGTTTGGTTAACCATGGTTGTGTGTGTGTGGATCGTAGCATATTATATTGTTTAAACTATATGCTATTGTTATGCTAGCTCGTATGGTGGAAGGTTTAGTGTTATACTTGTGATGGTATGATTACTTATAATGCTAGCATGTATGCGGTAAATGCGTAAGTGATTGCAAGTAAGTAGGTTGTATATGTAAACGTATAATTGTTGCACTCACTAAGCATTAGCTTACCCCTCTCGTTGTTTATCTTTTTAGATGCAGGTGTGGACAAGGGCAAGGGGGTTGTTGGGCACTAGGTGTCCCTTGATGATGTTATGTTGGAGCTTTTGGAAGTTGGCCTAGCGTTTTGGGTAGTTTAGTCCCAAACCATGCTCGATGTGTTGTTTGGTTTAAAACTATCATTTTTGTATTGGTCAACTTGTATCACATTCGTTAATGGCCTTTGTGCCTTTTGTAAACACTAAACTTGTTGAATGTTTTAACGAAACGTGTGGAATGGTTTACATATTTAATTGGCGCGTAAATGTGTATTATTTTTTAAAAAAAAAATTTATCGTATAGAATACGGGTTGGGTTGTTTCATATAGCAAGAGATTGTAGAAGTCAACGTGATACTACCGGAAAAGACAAAACTCAACCGACTACCAACGGCAGGGTGTTCGCATTGAGGACTGATGGATCGTGTTAAGGTACAACCTAAGAATTTCATTCTTATAATAATTGATATTAAAATAAAATTGATATACGGAAATTGCCAACTCTAAGTTGTGTGACAAAGTTTAATTATTGTCGATTTCGAGGACGAAATCATTTTTTAGAGGGGTAGAGTTGTAATACCCTAAAATTTAATATAGTAAATAATAATTATAATAAATATAAAAATATGAATTTAAATATCTAATACAAGTAGTATAATATTAGTTGTTTTTAAGCCATTAAATAATACAAGTAGTTAATATTCTTAACTTTAAATGATATTAAATACATGCAAAAAACCCATTTAAAATTTTAGGTATCATTATCGTTATTGCTTATGAAATTAAAAACTCCACCGAAAGGTGATGGAATTATGAGATACATAATAAAATAATAATAATAAAATAAAAGTAATAAATGACAGTAACATTTAAGGGATAGAACTATACTTTAGAATGTGACATTTAAAAAGGGAATTCATAGTGGCCATTTAAATATCATTAAGTTGTTGGAATGCCAATTAATTATGATATTCGACTATTTATTTCTAATATTTACGGCTAAACTCGGGTATTATATAAAGTGTACATATCATATCACTATTTCTTTCATCAACACTTTCACAAATAACTTGGAGGAAGAAGAGCATTCGATAAAAGACTAAAAATTTAAAAGCGATCTCAAGCTCGATCGTATATACTTTAGAGGTAATTCCTGAACCATGAATACATATAAATATAGAACGACTACTAACTGTTTTACTATTAGTTAACTATATATAGTTTCATAAAATATTAAATAGTGAACTCCATTAAATTATCATTTCTATAGAGTGGTTAAAACATTTAGATGGTTCGGGATTGAATTGAATGAAGCTAAGTCTAAAAGTCTATAGAAATATCATTTGTAAAGATTAGTATATATTAAAACTTAGAATCAAGGTGAAAACAATAAAATTGGTTAAGGTGGCCTAGTAAGTAGTAATTTTATGATTTTTCAAAATAGCACATATACCATGTATAAGGTTACAAAAATAAACAATAGATGATCTTAGTTACAGTTGTTGTACATTTTAAATGGATAAGTATATTAATAATTGAAATAAGGATTTTAGAATATATATATATACTTAAGTGGAATTGGGTATTGTTGTTGTTGTATATATATATTAAGTTAGTTATTTGTCATGTAGACTTGTGAAGATTCTGGATTTTCTTTACAATCTTAAGAGAGTAAGAAAATTATCCAGGTACGGATCTCTACTTTTACTGAAATATTATTTAGTTAATGAATTTTAGTACCAATATAAATATAAATACATCTAATTTTATTACTAAATATTATTTGTTCAAATGAGTTTTGTATGGATTTCTTGATAAATCACATGATATATAATGCGTATTCAATTTTGGTTACTAAAACTATATTTTTGTAGTACGGATTCTAGCCTATCTTTTGATTCGTATATTAACTTATTTTAAACGTATTATTATTTATGCATGATAAACTGTACGGATTTCTTTACTCATAATATTTAAACGGATTATTTTTACTAAAATATATTTATTAATATATATCGACGGATTTTAATCTTTTTACTAAAATTACATTGATTAATATTGTTTGATATGGATATCGGTTCATTTAATTAATTTGTACGAACTCTTTGATAAATTTTATTGGACTCCGTGCGTTATTGACCTCCTATTAATATTGACTTTTGAACATCGTTATTGGCTTCTAATAGTTGGACTCATTGCTTTATTGTTGACCAAATATTTGTTTAGCGTTATTTATTTTACTCTGGGTATGCGAGCATAACTTCCTATAGAGGTACCATAGGCATGTCATTGTGGCACTGGTGGCGTGACACTTCCGTAATGGTATGATTTGTTACGGCGTCTCCTCATTGTGGTGTGATGGGATTTTTAGGAGGCGTATTGGTTAACCATAGTTATTGTATTGTATCATATTGTTGTGAATGGAGGTGTAGTGTCCAACGCCTTCTTCACCATTGTTGTTACATGAAACAACCCAACCCGTATTCCATACGATAATTTTTTTTATATAATACACATTTACGCGCCAATTAAATATGTAACCATACCACACGTTCCATTAGAACATACTACAAGTTTAATGTTTTACAAAAGGCACGAAGGCCATTAACAAATGTGATACAAGTTTGACCTATCCAAAAATGATAGTTTTAATTCAAACAACACTCCGAGCTTGGTTTGAGGCTAAACTACCCAAAACGCTAGGCCAACTTCAAAAGCTTCACATTAATCCAACACGGGGAACTAGTATCCAATAACCCCTTTCCCTTTGTCCACACATGCATCTTAAAAAGATAAACAACGAGAGGGGTAAGCTAAAGCTTAGTTGTGCAACAATTATACACACATATATATAACCCATCTATTTGCATTCGCACCCAACAAATACCTCATACGAGAATATAACACAAATAGCATGTCGTCTTACTCATAATGCTAACAACTCGTACAATATCACAACATCACAATAGCATATACTCAACACAATATATATATATATATATATATATATATATATATATATATATATATATATATATATATATATATATATATATATATATATATATATATATATATATGCTAATCAATATCCATCAACATAATATGGTTAACCATAACGCTATGGTGCTACCGGCACGTGGTTCACACCATACGCATTTGAGTCTCACTCTTTTATAGTGCTACCGGCTCGTGGTTCACACTTTGGCGCTACCGGCACGTGGTTCACGCCTCATTTTATAGTGCTACCGGCACGTGGTTCACACTTGATGCTACCGGCACGTGGTTCACATCCAAATTTTATAGTGCTACCGGCACGTGGTTCACACTTGATGCTACCGTCACGTGGTTCACATCATAATACTCGTCACATACATGTTATGGTACTACCGGCACATGGTTCATACCATAACATTCACAAATAAATACGCCATATACATGTACGCATAATTATTCCACTCACTTTATAGACTAGGCGATGAATTAACAACTCCGCAAGCTTCAAAGTGAAGTACCTAATACAATAAGTACACATTCAATACACAACTAGTGGAATTAACCACAATTCTCACTCTTGAGCATTTAATGACCCAATTTGCATTAAATGGCTCAACTACACCAAAACCGCCCATTAATGGCTAAGACTTGTCATAAATCACTAGGAACAAGTAATGTAAGTCTACTAACACCAACTAACCCGAACTATGGGCATTTCATACCCATTTCACCCAATTAGGTCAACTATTACTCATTTGACTCATTTTGACACTTACACTTGCAATTTTAGTCAAACATGACCCATTAACAATTCTTTCATCATTTACAAGTGCGTTAGTGACTAACAACACCATCTAACACTTACCAATCTCGATTTACATAACCAAACCCTAGATTATAGTTATTAGGGTCTCCTTACATCAATATAACCCAAATTCGCCCATTTAACCCCCAAATGGGTCTTACAAGACTCAAATGGCCAAAACCCTAGCCATTAATTAACTAAAACTCAATACATGGAGTTAAGACTTACCAATACTATCAAGTCGTAGCTAAGAACAAGGAGAACAACTTTACTTCTTGCTCCAAAGATCGATTCACAATTCTTCATTCTCGAATCTTACTTTTAATTTAAATGAGTTTTATGTTTTGAGAGTAAATAGAAGAAGAAAAGAGAAAAGAAATTGAATAAATGAGATAAGTGGTTGGGGTTTAATGCTCCAATCAGATCCATACGCGAAAAGATGAAAATACCCTTGAACCACTTATTTTAAAAACAAAATCCGGAACCAGTTCACCCAGTGGGTCGCGGCGCGACTTCAATTGTCGCGGCGCGACAATTAACGTATTTTACGAGCTGTCTCAATTCACTCCTGACTCAGATTCTAGTTATTGGTCGCGGCGCGACCTCTTTCTCCGCGGCGCGACATTTAAAGGAAAACTCGACCCTACTTAGCATGCCTCCTGACTTTGTTTTGAGGTCAATGTCGCGGCGCGACAATGGCCTTCAACTGACCCATTCGACAACTTTACACAACTTAACAATTTATTCAACTTGTACACCTTGTTCACGCTTCCTATGTACGTCTAAACTTCATCTTTTAGTCTCACAAGACTTAACATCAACGAAGACCCATGCATATACTTATACATGCATATATTCTAAACACATATATATACACATACATATTCGTATATATATATATATATATATATATATATATATATATACACATTTACACAATAACTAGCACTTAGGTCTTTTAATCACATAAACGCACAAGTTATAAGCGTATAAATAATTAAGTTTGTACCTTTAAATATGTACGGGAAAAACGGGATGTTACAGTACACTTGGATCTGCAGGTCCATGTACCCATTGTATTGTATTGTATTGAGCTCGGATTGTCGTACCCCATTGATTTTGAATTCGTTTTGGATCCCATTGATTCTGGATTCGTTTTGGATCCCATTGATTCTGGATTCGTTTTGGATCCCATTGATTCTGAATTCGTTTGATTCATATTGTTAAGTTTTTCCTTCGTTTGTCTCATCTCAAAGACATCGTTTTATCAAAAACTATTTTATAAAATCTTTACATTTGGTTATGAATATTATTTAAATCTATGTAGCTAGTTTTCAAAACACTCCGCTTTAATATATAATAATAAAAAAATACTTTTTTTTTTCTAAAACAACTATAGTTTATTTTCTTTTATTCGTATCCACGCACTGGGCCTTTCGCTCAGCCGCATTTTTATTTCCATGCGGCAGGTATTCAAGGATCATAAGGAATAGAGTACGGGGAAGTTGAAGAAGTTGGAAAAGCTAGTTCAAGATTTATGATTTTTGAATTAAATATTGTAATGCACACTCGTTTAGTGTATTTTAATGACTCGTGTACGTATTAGACGAACTTTGCTCATATTGATTATCGTTAATGTGACATCCGTTTTCGGTTACAAACATGGGGTGTTACAACACTAAAACTACATATTTAGATACAAACACGGATTAGATAACCAACTAAGTCACTCGATCTTTTTTCCTTTAAGCCTACACGAGATCTATTCAAAAGACTTCACTTGAATTGCGTTAACTAAACACCTGTAATAGAATAATATAGATTACATTACATGAAAATAATAATATAAATCATTATACCATTTTATGTATTTGCATTGATTCATTGATACAATTAGAATAGAATAATTAAATACATGACATGAAATTAGTTGATGCATCATCTTAATTATGATGCAATTTAATAAGTTAGTGTCAACAACTGCTAGTTAAATTGGTTGATATCAAAGCATTTTATGTGGCAAAATGAATGTGCCACAAAACCTTTATGTCTACTATGGGTCTATGGCTTTAGAAAAGTGTCACTAATTATAAAGAAGTTGTGATGTGATTCAGCGGTTGGTGACATGCTTCCTTTAGGGGAGGTTAGGAGTTTGACCCCCGTTGACTACATATTAACCCATAATATTATCCCTGTCATGAAGTACCAGTAGACATTACACATTTTCCATATCGCGTTGGAGGATAAAGTGGAGGGGAGAGAACCTGGAGAAAGAGAGGATCAATAGAATTAGTGAAATTTTATAATTAATTACGTGGAGAGGTATTTTTGATAATTTACAATTAATTTCAAGTCTAATTTTTATATTCAAATGAAAAACACATGATTCTATTGGAGATATCTATAATATCTATTAAATCTCTAAAATGATGATGTCATAAATAAACATTTTTTAAGCTCAAAAATAATTCAAAATAAAAAAAAAATTAAAACATCTTTGATGATGTCATTATTTTATATTAATTTCTAAAAAAATTCAAAAGACATTTATTATTATTAATAATTATTATTAAAAATATAAATACTCAACTTTGAGCAGACTTTAATATTATTATTTTATTTATATTATAATAATTATAATTATTATATTATTAATATTCGGATATGGATTATGTTTACGAGATTAATTACGTTACATATGTATGCGAAAAACCATGTCTCTATATATTTGTAAAAACAACGACAAGTTTTTTAGTCGAACGGGTCATTAAAATAAATGACTTTACCATTTACATTCACTTAATACCTAAAACATGTCATTAAATTGTTTCATTTAGATAAATCCGTGATTCCACGGGTCATTTCACTAGTAAGTATTCAAATGAGAATGTTCTCATTTATAGAATTAGTGAGAACAAATATGCTCTATTGATATTTCTAAGGGATATTAGTCAAAATGCCCCCATTTCATTTAGCTTGTTCCTCCATAGTCAACTAATCACAATCTTTGGTGAGATGCGAACCTTGAAAAACTTCACAACCTACCTTCATATCATGAATATCCTTTGTCACTTTATCCACCTGCCTTCCAAAAGTAGCCAACTTAGCATTAATCGAAGCAATATCATCACTAGACCCTCGACACTAGTGACTTTAGATGTTCTTGAAAAACTCCTACTCCTGATGCCAATCATGAGAGTGTGCGGTTGTTTCAGCAATAATGGTATGGCCCTCATCCGGTGTCTTCTTCATAATGGACCCACCTTCGGCAATATCAAACTCCTTACGCGTAGACACATTAACACCTTTATAGAATATCTTAACCTTCTGAAATGTGTTCAACCCGTGTTGAGGACACATCCTTAGCATTTTACCAAACCGGGTCCAAGCCTCATAAAGTGTCTCTGCTGGCTTTTGGACAAAGTGATTGATCTAACTTTGTAATCGTGCGGCCTTAGAAACTGGAAAGAAATGCTGCAAAAACCCATTAACCATGACATCCCATGTAGTAATCGCACCTTCAGGCAGTGAATTAAACCAATCATTTGTATCGCCTTTCAAGGACCATGGAAAAACCCTCAAATAAATCACATTATCATTGACTGACTTCAACTTAAATAAATTATAGATCCTCATGAATGTACAAAGATGCTCGTTAGCATCTTCCATTGGAGTACCACTAAATTGGCACTAACTAGAAACCATGTGGAGAAACTGTCCTTTAATCTCGAATTCGTCCGCGACATTGGGTTGCCGAATTGCATACCTTTGACCGGTTCTCGTGGCCTTCATCAAAGCCTCCATTGTTTGATTTTCATTGTTAGCCATCTTTTCTTCCCCTTTAATAAACTCAAAATCAGGAATATAGAAAGGTAATGCAGCAAAACCATCAACTATCAGTTACTCTTCCTTAACCTTGTTGCTCTTGAGTGCCTGCTTATTAGGATTCAAAAAATGAGCTTACTAGTTCTGAATTGTTGTCAGAACATAGTTTCATAAAATTCACGTAATATGCGATCACAATACAACAAACAAAACACGTCTACGCAAAATAAAAACAAAATAAAGCAAGTAACTTTTGCAAGAATTAGATTCTCACAAAAGGATCGAATAACTAAAAGCAAACTTAAATTTCTAAATAACACCGCTCCCCAATAGCGGCGGCACAAAGTTGATGTGCTAAATCGTACCTTAAAATAACTAGCAAATTACCTAACAATTATCACACAAATCAGGGAACTAAACCCGATCTTATAGCAATTAGCAAGTAAATGACCAGTTCGTTCCACAAGGATAAGTTTAATTAAGAATTCAAATACTAATAATTATCCCAAGTTAAAAAGGGGTTTTTGTTTGAATTTGATTAAACTAAATAAAATACGTGAATTAAAATTAAACTTAAACCAGTAGAGACAAAGGTATTCACTTACAATCAATTCTCTTGGATCAATATTGCTTATTAAACCCGTTTAAACAATTGTATTTATGATGACACCGCAATTATCTTTGAATTCTCGCAGTTTATTAACTGGCTCCCTGAGTTTAACTGTCGTTATCCTCATTTACTAATCAACGCACCAAGTAATTACTTATGAATATAATCTAACTTAAGTTGTTCCGGTTTCCCTACACAACTTTCACAATTACCAAAGTATATCAATAGTTTAATTACTAATCGTCTAATTCTACTGGTTTCCCGCATACAATTTATGATAGACTCGGAAAATTTCGACTTATTTAAATCAATTCTCTATATGATTTAATATTTTTGTCATGATAAGCAATTCATTTTGACAAGTTTTGAAACTTTTGTAAATGAGTTTTATATAACGGTTGACCACCTTGTTTGTCCGACGATTCACGAACGCCATAACTTGTGATAATTATATAATTGTGTGTGTGTGTGTGTGTGTGTGTGTCTATATATATATATATATATATATATATATATATATATATATATATATATATATATATATATATATATATATATATATATATATATATATATATATATTTACATATATACAGAAACATGCGAATAATATTTATATATGAAATGATAAAAATTTACTATTGAATGATGCAATTTCAAATTAAAGGTTTTACGTATATGATCGTTTTATTTTTATGATGTAAATTTTTTTAAATTATAAGAAGAAACGCAGTTAAATCAAAGATGTACAAGCTGTAAAACACAACGTACAATGTAACTTAAATAGTTGAATCGAAATTAATTCATTTACTATTCATATGAAAGTGACATGATAGAAATTATTAATTATAAGTTACATAACATACCCCTAAGGTATTTAAGAAATATGAATTTTTTTTAAAAAAAATTTCGATTGAATTAATTAAAACACGGAGTCGGCTGTCGGCACATAAAATACAAAAATGAGGCGGCTTCACTGTTTTAACACGTTTTTATGCACTAATATTATTATATTATATTATTATATTATTTAAATTATTATTATTATTCTATATATATGACTCATTATAAACAAACATAGAGCCAACAAGTTCTACAAAATATACAAACATACACTTAGTCACTTACATATACCCACACCCAAAAAGACATCACATGGAGATGAAAAGAAGGATTTTTTAGTAGATTACGTCGACAATAACAAGAGATTTTAAGTCTAGCTTCGTTCAAGTGCTCGGTTTCTTTCAAAGGTATTTCTTAATTTAACATGAATATTAACATGCTATGAGAATCTCCTAATCATATAGTATTCATATCCCTAAAAATCAAATCGAGACCAATCGAAAGTAATGATTAAATTTGTCGAAATAGAAAAGTTATGAGTCTTTAAATATGTCATTTACTAGTGATTCGGGATACAAAATATTTCAAGATTTACGCTTCTATATTTACACATTTTTTTACTAAGCATTAAGAACAAAATTTACAAATTAGAATAAAATATAAAAAGTGAAAATTTGGTAACTGTTGTGTTACTCGAAAATTGAAAGAAACGATGCAGACAAGAAAAGATATTGGAGTAATATTAAGATTTACAACTTGAGCCCCTAGATTATGTATAATTTTACAAATTAGTTTTAAAGTATGTCATATTTACTGGTTTACCCCTGAACCATATATATAGTTACAAATAATATCAACAAGTTCATGTTACTTACTAATTTCCTCTTAAGTATAAAAATTAATACGAAACACATCCTTAAATAGTTATTATTTATTTATTAGTATAAGTATTAAATTTATACGATTATCCAGGATACACTCATTTGTGGCCGTCATCTCATTTTTTTTCCCATTAGCTTTCATCAATCGTACTCAGGTGAGTTTCATTTTCTCCCTTTTTAATTGTTTTTGCAATCTATATTTTTGGGCTGAGAATACATGCACTTTACTTTAAACGCAATGGATACAAGTACATACTTAATTCTACACTGAGTTTGAACCAAAAATCCCTTAGCTTTGGTAACTAGTAAATGCCAGTTATAAGAAGTGGTGGGCGCGAGTAGTTGTATATAGATCCATAGGGCTTGACATCCCCGTCTGTTCCATGTATAGAAACCCTAGCCTGAACTATAAAATAGACGTATGCTATTTGAGCTTAGTACACGTTGGATTGCGTGTATTATACATGTTGGTTGCATGTATGTTAAAACAGGGGTACTTATTATATATACGTTAGGTTTAGTTACCAGGGTGCTCAATCTTGTAGAATATTTTGATAAACGTTTCTGGATGAAACAACTGAAATCTTGTGATCCATCTTTATATACAGATTATGCGCAACATTTAAAACTATGAACTCACCAACCTTTGTGTTGACACTTTTAAGCATGTTTATTCTCATGTTCCTAGAAGTCTTCCGCTGTTTACTTATACGTTATACAAGCTATGTGCATGGAGTCATACATGCTTTATTCGAGAAAACTTTGCATTCACAAAATCATCACCATGTATCTTATTTTGACTGCATTGTCAACGGATGTATTATTGTAAACTATTATTTACGGTGATTGTCTATATGTAGAAATCATCAGATGTCAAAAACCTTGGAATTAGATATTCATTTATGGTGTATCTTTTCAAAAGAATGCAATGTTTACAAAACGTATCATGTAGTGGTCAAAACCTCACTATGAAATTAATGAATAACGTACCGTGCCAATAGCGATTTTGGCAGGTCGTTACAGTTGGTATCCGAGCTTGAGGTCATAGGGAACCAGAATTTGCATTAGTGTGTTTAACTGGTAATTGTTAGGATGCATTAGTGAGTCTGGACTACGACCGTATTTGTTTTTACCGATTTTTGCTTATCATTTTTTGTCGGAAATTACATACTTATCATTCTTAAGTCTAGACACGTTTTCCTACATTTATTGCATAGATAGTGTACAGACGAATTCATATCTTAGCATATATGTTATTGTAAACTTTGCCTGACATCTTCCAAAGATTCCTCCGTAATTTATGGGATTTTAGTATTACATATGCATATGTAAATTATGTATTGAAGAATACCAATCTAAACCCTATAATCTATTCCATATCAAAAATCATTTCCCTGATTATACAATATGGATCCCGCATCTAGTTCAAATTCCTTAGATTCCGATAGCTCTTCTGATATGGAATTCTACCTAAGCTCCGAAAGCAGCGTAACCGGAATGGATCAACCAATTAGCCATCATCTATTCTGGATGAATTGGGGATGGGTTCGTAATCTACTTAATCATTGGAGACAAGAAGAAGGTGATCCCTTCCATCCACCACATTTCCCTCTGGGCGAAGAACCTGAAGCACTTACCGGCGAACCAATCCGTAACACCATTTTCACCCTCATTTCCAGAATAGCTCGCAACGATTACGTAACATCTACTATTCTAAATCTTATTCATCCGCTCGTTCGAACTTCCAATCATCCTAGTGTAATAGAAGAAGTCAACGATCTTCGCACTCGAGTAGTGGCGTTGGAGAATATGGTGCAAAGATTACAAGCACCAGCAACAACACCAGTACCACCAACAACATCCACATCACAAGCTTCAATACCACAAGCACCAGCAGCATCACCGACATCAATAGTACCACCATCATCAATACCAACAGTACCATTACCACTAACAACCATATCCACATCACACGCCTCAACATCACAATATGTACCTCGGGCATCAACATCATACGCACCATAGGTACCAAGGAGTACCAACAACAACAAACGATGAAGTATTAATTCATCACTTCATTGAAGAAATATTCTGCAGAGAATATGTAGTTTCTAAAAGTTTTAGAGATTAATTATTCTGTTCTAACCGTAAACCAGATGAGTAGATGGATAGAGATGATAGAGAAAATCCTGACAAGAATGGTGTGTGATTTACAAGCTAGACTTGTTGTACAAGCGCCACCAGCATCACCATCAGTATCACCAACACAAGCAACACCTGTAGCACCACAAGCTCCACCAGCTCCATAACCACCGACGATATCGACAACACAACCACCAATGGTTATATTGAAATAACGAGTTATGAAGTATTAACTCATTATTTCTAAAGAATTTATATATTATATATATATATGAATTTTGAAAACCATAATATATCTTTTCGTACTAAGCTATTATGTATGAATTTTTAAGGGTAAGTACTACTCGGTTAATTCATATTACTAATATGCTATGATCTATGACTTAACCATCGTTAACTACAATCTCTGTTTCAACTCAATGAATTCCATCTCCTAATAAACCAAGTGTATTACTCAATTACATGTTTGATGTTACACTTTCATTATCGATTTATTCAAAACTTTCTAGAAAACATCACCCGTACCTTGCGAAGTTCACAAAATTCCACAAGCACTAATATCCTTCACCGAGGAATGTCAATAAGAATAGATAATGAAGTATTGATGACATTAGTCAAATACTCCGCAAAGATTATGTAATATCTAATGTTTTAGAGATTATTCATTTCTAGTTCCAGCCGAAAATCAAAAGAGTTTAATAGTATATTAACTCATTAAATATGTATTACATCTGAAGAAAGTATACATATATATTTTCATAAAGACTGTAGTAAAATTCTATTGTACAAAAATATTAATTGTGAAATTTTTTTTAACGGGTAGGTAATACCCGAGAAATATTTGAGTTCACAATTAATATTTTACACGGTACATCATTCAATTAATCAATAATCATTAACTATACTCACTACTTTCACAACGATATACATTCTCTCATAGAAATCTGAGCAACCATACTCATTCAAATCCAATTACATATTCTGATTTTAACAGATCAGAATCCAAGTCGAGATATAACCGATATCATCACTCTTAGATTCCTACATCTTTCAAAGCTATACTTTGACTTCAAAACTGTGCTAGAACATCACTTCTAAAATTCAGAAAAATATTCGTATCATTCAAAATTCTAGATATTGACGATTACAATCTGCGTTCAAACCCTTCATGATTCTTGAAAACACCTCAATTAAGAAACAATCGAGAGGATGATCCAATCACACATTATCTTCGAAAAGAAAGATTTTTGCATATAGTTATGCACCTGAAAACTTCCGGAACCTAAGTAAAAATTTAACATAAATCTGTGATCCATTGGCATTGTTATTACCAAAAATAACCTTGCAAATTTATTTAAGGTATCCAGTTTTATCACACTTCCAATCATTCAACGTCGACTTTTCAGATTAGCCTTATCATAACCTTGATATGTACATTTTTTTTACCGGAGAACCTTTTATATTTCACCATATTAACAGTAAACGTACCAGCAACTTCATTAACCTTTGACTTAGGTCTCTCCGAAAAATCACTATATTTATTCATTGAAACCCTATCATGTACTCGTCTACATCTTCTAACAATAATTGCCATACCAAATACTGGGAAGCATCAATCATCATATTCGAACACCGCAACATCAATATATATATATATATATATATATATATATATACACACACACACACACATGTAACATCTATCTCCTGAACTTATGTACTTCAATTATAAATTTCTGAAAAGCACCCCAGTTTACGAATCAGTTCTTGGAGTTTGAAAAATCCGATGAAGCAGCAAAAACTGTAAACGACCTTAACAGTCGAAAGTTTGATGATAAAGAGTAGTGTGTTGGAAAAACCCAGAAAATGAGATAAATTTGGTACTGAGAAACGGTTGAGCAAACCATGAAGGAGGCTGTGGACAAATCACAAAGACTAAACCTGCCTTCAAAGAATCCAAATGATTCAGTATCTGCTGAAGTCATTAACGAATACCTTGCTCCTGACTCTAAACCTTTACAAACAAATCTTCTTCGTCATCCTTCGATATTAGAAATTCTAAGATGTCATCATATCTTTCATTATAAATATCTTCGATATTTCTGAAGATATATTCATAACTATTATTATCCAAAATTATTTATCTCTTCGCGCTATCTGTGTTACATCATAAAAGAAACTATTTTAGTTTCTAAATTCTGAAAAATTCGAAAAATGGATGTTTTTGAAGTAGTGTTGGGAATTGAAGCATGAGTTAGTATAATATAATGACGTCGGGCCAATGTGGTTATATTACAATAAGTCATGCTGAGTTTCTAATGGAACGTGATAAAGGTTCACAGATCACACCCTCATCATGAACCATGTTACATAACTCTTTAATTCTATTTAATCTCTAAACATATCAAGAAAATATTTTTCTTGATGATTCGGTCTTTTCCGGATATTCTGGTAATTTGACAAATCAAATCGTGCTATTATCTTTCCTTTCTGCTTTGTATATTATGATCATTTGAAACTCCATACCTACGAATTCTGGACCATTATTCGCTTAACTTGAAGTCGGGATTGAAAAACAAAAGCAGGGAGCTCCTAAATATAAGGGAAAATATAAAGCATGACAACAACACATAAACTACAAACCATGTATATCAATACGTATTGCAATGTAAAGACACGGGAGAATTAAAAACATTATAACCCCAAGGTAATAGTAGAAGAAAATAACTTCCTCTGGTGACAGATGAAAAAGAAGAATGAAGGATACGATAGCCAGGAAAATGTCAAGGATCAGAACTGGATGAAACATTTTCACAATCTTTTGAAAATATGAAATGAGGAAGAAGATGTAGGAGTGGTGAAAATAATGGAACGGAAGAGGTTGATTTATAGCGAAATAACGGACATAGCAATCAAGGCAGATGCATTTAATCAAAGAAAATCATAATTTCCTTAATCACCGAAGAATCAAATCTTATATAGATTACAAAGATCTTATTTAATTTCCTTAAATTCTGGAAATCCACCGTGACTACGTCAAAAGTTAAATCTCTATCTTTTGTGACAGCTTCACTCGTACGCTTCACATAATCGAATTGTTTTATCTATATTAATCAAAAATGATAAAACTCTAGTTATCAACTCATATTCGTCATGAAAACATTTTTATTGTTAGCCATGACAACCTCTATCAAATTTCGGGACGAAATTTCTTTAACGGGTAGGTACTATGATGACCCGGAAAATTTCGACTTATTTAAACCAATTCTCTATATGATTTAATATTTTCGTCATGATAAGCAATGCATTTTGACAAGTTTTAAAACTTTTGTAAATGAGTTTTATATAACGGTTGACCACCTTTTTTGTCCGACGATTCACGAACGTCATAACTTGTTATAATTATATAATTGTGTGTATATATATATATATATATATATATATATATACAGAAACACGCGAATAATATTTATATATGAAATGATAAAAATTTACTATTGAATGATGCAATTTCAAATTAAAGGTTTTACGTATATGATCGTTTTATTTTTATGATGTGAATTTTTTTAAATTATAAGAAGAAACGCAGTTAAATCAAAGATGTACAAGCTGTAAAGCACAACGTACAACAATGTAACTTAAATAGTTGAATCAAAATTAATTCATTTACTATTCATATGAATAGTAAATGAAATGAAAGTAAATAATTTACTATTCACATGAAAGTGACATGATAGAAATTATTAATTATAAGTTACATAACATACCCCTAAGGTATTTAACAAATACGACTTTTTAAAAAAAAAATTCGATTGAATTAATTAAAACACGGAGTCGGGTGTCGGCACATAAAATACAAAAATGAGGCGGCTTCAAGTTTTAACACATTTTTATGCACTAATATTATTATATTATATTATTATATTATTTAAATTATTATTATTATTCTATATATATGACTCATTATAAACAAACATAGAGCCAACAAGTTCTACAAAATATACAAACATACACTTGGTCACTTACATATACCCACACCCAAAAAGACATCACATTGAGATGAAAAGAAGGATTTTTTTTAGTAGATTACGTCGACAATAACAAGAGATTTTAAGTCTAGCTTCGTTAAAGTGCTCGGTTTCTTTCAAAGGTATTTCTTAATTTAACATGAATATTAACATGCTATGAGAATCTCCTAATCATATAGTATTCATATCCCTAAAAATCAAATTGAGACCAATCGAAAGTAATGATTAAAGTCGTGGAAATAGAAAAGTTATGAGTCTTTAAATATGTCGTTTACTAGTGATTCGGGATACAAAATATTTCAAGATTTACGTTTCTATATTTACACATTTTTTTTACTAAGCATTAAGAACAAAATTTACAAATTAGAATAAAATATTAAGAGTGAAAAGTTGGTAACTGTTGTGTTACTCGAAAATTGAAAGAAACGATGCAGACAAGAAAAGATATTGGAGTAATATTATGATTTACAACTTGAGCCCCTAGATTATGTATAATTTTACAAATTAGTTTTAAAGTATGTCATATTTACTGGTTTACCCCTGAACCATATATATAGTTACAAATAATATCAACAAGTTCATGTCACTTACTAATTTCCTCTTAAGTATAAAAATTAATATGAAACACATCCTTAAATAGTTATTATTTATTTATTAGTATAAGTATTAAATTTATACGATTATCCAGGATACACTCATTTGTGGTCGTCATCTCATTTTTTTTCCCATTAGCTTTCATCACTCGTATTCAGGTGAGTTTCATTTGCTCCCTTTTTAATTGCTTTTGCAATCTATATTTTTGGGCTGAGAATACATGCACTTTACTTTAAACGCAATGGATACAAGTACATACTTAATTCTACACTGAGTTTGAACCGAAAATCCCTTAGCTTTGGTAACTAGTAACTGCCAGTTATAAGAACTGGTGGGCGCGAGTAGTTGTATATGGATCCATAAGGCTTGACATCCCCGTCTGTTCCAGGTATAGAAACCTTAGCCTGAACTATAAAACAGACGTATGCTATTTGAGTTTAGTACACGTTGGATTGTGTGTATTGTACATGTTGGTTGCATGTATGTTAAAACAGGGATACTTATTATATATACGTTAAGTTTAGTTACCAGGGTACTCAATCTTGTAGAATATTTTGATAAACGTTTCTGGATGAAACAACTGAAATCTTGTGATCCATCTTTATATACAGATTATGCGCAACATTTAAAACTATGAACTCACCAACCTTTGTGTTGACACTTTTAATCATGTTTATTCTCAGGTTCCTAGAAGTCTTGCGCTGTTTGCTTATACGTTATACAAGCTATGTGCATGGAGTCATACATGCTTTATTCGAGAAAACTTTGCATTCACAAAATCATCACCATTTTGACTGCATTGTCAACGGATGTATTATTGTAAACTATTATTTACGGTGATTGTCTATATGTAGAAATCATCAGATGTCAAAAACCTTGGAATTATATATTCATTTATGGTGTATCTTTTCAAAAGAATGCAATGTTTACAAAACGTATCATGTAGAGGTCAAAACCTCACTATGAAATCAATGAATAACGTACCGCGTCAATAGCGATTTTGGCAGGTCGTTACACAATTCTACGAAGTCCTAAGTTATTCACGTTCAACAACCTAGTAAAGATCATTAATTTATCTAACCTTCGTTAAACAACTAACAATCTCCGCGATTAAAGCTAACCAATTAACATCGATAACGATCATTCGTTAGTTAAACATAAACATAACAAATTAATTAATTGAATAAAACCAAAAGATAGCAATCCATCACCAAGGTTCAATCATCTAAGCGAATACTACAAATTTAGCCGAACATCATCATGCAAAGATCAATCAAACACATAGAATAGACAATTGCAACCATTGTATTAATCAAATAATAAAAAACCTTATTGAATGATTAAGCTTAGCTACAATTGAATCCAAGTGTCAAATGCCTTAAAACAATGGTAGAAAACCCTAACAGTTCGTATCATAACCTCTGGAGGTGAAAAATTCGTAACTAAAGTCAAATACCCTAAATTGGGGTTTAACCCATTGATAATGCTAAAAACGAACATATATTTCATAGCATTATTCCTCAAGAAAGACAAGCTTTTAGTTGCAATTGTTCTATTTACAAGTGATATTCGTTTAAATAATAAAAGGTGAAGACAAAAGACAGATTCGACGAATTGAAGACGCAAACGACCAAAAAGCTCAAAAGTACAAAAGACAATAAAAAAGGTTCCAATTATTGATAAGAAACGTCTCGAAATTACAAGAGTACAAGATTCAAAACGCAAAGTACAAGATATTAAATTGTACGCAAGGACGTTCGAAAATCCGGAACCGGGACCAGAGTCAACTCTTAACGCTCGACGCAACGGACTAAAAATTACAAGTTAACTATGTATATAAATATAATATAATATATAATTAATTATATTAATTATATATATATTATATTTATAAATAAAAACCGTCGGCAGAGAAAGACTCCAAGGGGCTGAGCTGTAATTTCATTCTCCGCGACTCGCGGAGTTTGAAGGCCAAAATGGCCGCGAGTCGCGGAGCCCCCAGTTTTGAAACTCCCTATAAAGCAAACCGAAATCTGATCATTTTCATCATCTTTTTTCTCCTCATTCATACGATATATATATATATTATTTATATTTTAATTTTAATTTTAATTATAATTCTAATAATAAGGGTATGTTAGCGAATATTGTAAGGGTGTAAGTCGAAATTCTGTCCGTGTAACGCTACGCTATTTTTAATCATTGTAAGTTATGTTCAACCTTTTTACATTAATGTCTCGTAGCTAAGTTATTATTATGCTTATTTAAAACGAAGTAATCATGATGTTGGGCTAATTACTAAAATTGGGTAATTGGGCTTTGTACCATAATTGGGGTTTGAACAAAAGAACGACACTTGTGGAAATTAGACTATGAGCTATTAATGGGCTTTATATTTGTTTAACTAAATGATAGTTTGTTAATGTTAATATAAAGATTTACAATTAGGCGTCCCTATAAATTACCATATACACTCAATCGGACACGATGGGCGGGATATTTATATGTACGAATAATCGTTCATTTAACCGGACACGGGAATGGATTAATGGTCACTAGAATTATTAAAACAGGGGTGAAATTATATACAAGGACACTTGGTATAATTGTTAACAAAGTATTAAAACCTTGGGTTACACGCAGTTGATATCCTGGTGTAATTATTAAACAAAGTATTAAAACCTTGTTACAGTTTAAGTCCCCAATTAGTTGGAATATTTGACTTCGGGTATAAGGATAATTTGACGAGGACACTCGCACTTTAAATTTATGACCGATGGACTGTTATGGACAAAAACCAGACGGACATATTAAATAATCCAGGACAAAGGACAATTAACCCATGGGCATAAAACTAAAATCAACACGTCAAACATCATGATTACGGAAGTTTAAATAAGCATAATTCTTTTATTTCATATTTTATTTCCTTTATTTTATATTTAATTGCACTTCTAATTATCGCACTTTTATTTATTGTTATTTAATCGCATTTTTAATTATCGTACTTTTTAATTATCACAATTTTATTTTATCGCACTTTTATTGCAATTTCATTATCGTTATTTATTTTACGCTTTAAATTAAGTCTTTTATTTATTTAATATTTTACATTTGGTTTTAACTGCGACTAAAGTTTTAAAATCGACAAACCGGTCATTAAACGGTAAAAACTCCCCTTTATAATAATAATATTACTTATATATATATTTGTATTTTTATAAAAGTAAACTAATATAGCGTTGAGCTTTGCTTAAAAAAGATTCCCTGTGGAACGAACCGGACTTACTAAAGACTACACTACTGTACGATTAGGTACACTGCCTATAAGTGTTGTAGCAAGGTTTAAGTAGATCCATTCTATAAATAAATAAATATCTTGTGTAAAATTGTAGCATATTTAATAGTTTTTCCTAGTAAAATATAAACTATTTCGTATCCCTTAGCTTTGACATCAAGTATTTTTGGCGCCGCTGCCGGGGAAAACTCTTAAACGCCGGAAGCGCAACGCTAATATATATAAAAAAAAACGTTTTAAATATTCGAAAATATAAAAAGAAAAACAAAAATATAAATATTTTTAGGAGTTTGATAAATATTTAAGTTTTATAAAGTTTCTTTGTTTTTATAAAAACATAAGTTTTATTTAAGTATTTTGTTTTTTTTATTTAAAAACATATAAATATAAAAAAAATATATATATAAATCAAGTTTTAAGATTTTTATTTATAAAATTATAAAGTGATTCTATTTTTATTTAAGTTTTAAATATAAGTTTTATTTATACACATATTTTATTTTTTTTAAAACAGAAAAAATTAAAAACAGAAAATAAAATAAAATAAAAAATAAAGAAAAACGCGTCGAATTTAAACCTGTCAGCTGAATTTTGGAACCCCGCGAGTCGCGGGGTTTGATGTTTTAAATACCGCAAGTCGCGGAGCTGCTCTGACACGCTGACAGAACCCTAATTTCACATTAATTACGGATTATATTATAATTATTAATATAAAACCCTAATTAGTTTTTAATTAATTATTAATTTTAGTTTTTATTATTATTTTGTTTAATTAGTTTAATTAAAATATTAAATTAATAGTTTTAATAAATAAATAATATAAAAATAATTTTTTTATAAAAATTGTAATTTTTACAACTTTTTGTATATTTTTATATTTTGTCCCTTTTTAATCTCTTTAGCGTAACTTTTGTATTTTTAGCTCATATTTAGTTTTAAACTTAGTTTTTGCTATAGTCATTTTTACTCCTAGATTTTTAAGCTTTGCCGTAGAATTCCTTAAGTGCTTTTTCTTTAGACTAAGATTTAGGTGCTTTAGAATTTTGCGACGCCTTTTTAAGTTTTAGTTTCTTTTTAAGTTATTTCCATTTGGGATTTAGTTTTTCCTGTAAGCTTTAATATTTTTAGACACCTTTTACTATGTATCAATTATCATTCCAATTAGTAATCTCAATTTGCGATTATAATTTTAAGTTAGTTGTAGTAATAAGGTTAGGTTAGTAAAGTATTTTTAAGTTTTATAAGTTTCTTTTATTTTTTTTTCGTCACCTTTTATTTTTCAACCATTTTTCTTCTTCGACCTTTTTCGACGAACTCTTTTTCTTTCTTATTTCTCGCTATTCTAGTTTTAGGACATAGATTTTTATTCTACTTCTTCTCTAAATTTCTTAAAATTACGAAAATTTATTTTAAGTGGTTAAATTAATAGACATCAAAATTTTCTGGTTCGTAGTAATAGTTGGATTTGTACGTGGACCGGGTTATTGGAGCCAAACAGTCCTCAATTATATTGAGACCAAACGAATCCTGCCCCTCTGCTGCATCTTTTGGCTATTCGAAACGTGGGCAAAATCAGAAAAGTCTATTGATTGGATAATTTATTATAATTTTTCTTTCTTTTTTAAAACTAATAGGATATTCAGTGAATGCACCGAGCAAGACGTTCACCACCTTTTGTACGTTCACCACCTGTAACTAGATCAAGACATTTAGCAAATATAACCGCCGTTGATTTTTCTTTAGAATCGTCATCCAGTCGACCAAGTACTTCAGTTCAAATTTCCGATAATCCATTTTTTGAACCCAACCTCACAATTGAGAATCCAGAGAATATTCAGGAACGGTTCGTAGATCCTGAACCATTAAACTTTCCTCCGGAACCACCAATCATTCAAACAGAGATTGTTGAGGAACGAACCATTAAATCAGAATCATCTAGTGATACCGATTCAACAAATTCAATTATGGAGAATCTGGAACCTCTAAGTATGGAAGACCGAATGAGAGCTAAACGCACTGGTCAAGGTCACTCAATTACTCATCCAGACATTAATGCGCCAGATTATGAAATCAAAGGACAAATTCTACACATGGTGACTAATCAATGCCAATTTAGTGGTGCGCCGAAGGAAGATCCAAATGAACATCTACGTACCTTTAATAGGATCTGCACACTATTTAAAATCCGAGAAGTGGAGGATGAACAGATATATCTCATGTTATTTCCCTGGACTTTAAAGGGAGAAGCCAAAGATTGGTTGGAATCGTTACCTGAAAGGGCGATTACTACATGGGATGATTTAGTTGACAAATTTCTTAAACAATTCTTTCCTGCATCTAAAGCCGTAAGACTTCAAGCAGAAATTGTTACGTTTTCACAGAAGCCAAATGAAACTCTATATGAGGCATGGACAAGATATGGAAAGTTGTTAAGAGGATGTCCGCAACATGGTTTAGACACCTGTCAAATAGTACAAATATTCTACCAAGGATGCGACATCACTACAAGGAAAGACATAGATATAGCAGCTGGTGGTTCTATTATGAAGAAAACCGAAACTGATGCTTACAAAATTATTGATAACACTGCTTCCCACTCACATGAGTGGCACCAAGAAAAAGATATCATTAGATCATCTAAAGCAGCTAGAGCCGATTCTAGCCATGACTTTGATTCCATTTCCGCAAAGATAGATGCTGTGGAAAGACGAATGGAAAAGATGACTAAGGATATTCACTCAATACGAATTAGTTGTGAGCAGTGTGGAGGACCACATTTGACAAAAGATTGTCTCAGTATAGAATTAACAATGGAACAAAGAGAGAATATTTCATACATAAACCAAAGGCCTGGAAATAATTATCAGAATAATTATCAACCGCCAAGACCGATTTACAATCAAAACCAGAATTATAACCGAAATAATCCATACAACAACCAACAAGGTCCTAGCAATCAACAAGTATCCAATAATACTTACAATCAGCAAAGACCTAATTTTCAAAACAAACCACCACAACAAACCGATGATAAAAAGCCGAATTTAGAAGATATGATGACGAAGCTAGTTGAAACTCAAACGCAGTTTTTCACATCTCAAAAACAAACCAATGAACAAAATGCTCAAGCATTTAGAAATCAACAAGCTTCTATTCAAAATCTGGAACAAGAAGTGAGTAACCTAGCAAGGTTAATAGGTGAAAGAAAACCAGGAAGTCTACCTAGTGATACAAATGCTAACCCCCGGAATGAAACAGCTAAAGCCATTACCACAAGAAGTGGTACAACACTTAAACCACCTGAAATACCTGTAACTTCTGATGAAACTATTCCTACTCCACAAGAACCACAACCTGATCAAGATAAGGAAAAAGAACCGGTAGTTGAAAAGGTTAATGAAGATAACACAGTTAAGGCTAAACCTTATGTTAAACCATATCAACCACCACTTCCTTATCCAAGTAAAATGAAGAAAGAAAAACTTGAAGCCGAGCAATCCAAATTCTTGGATATGTTTAAACAGATAAATGCAAATCTTCCTTTCATTGATGTGATTTCAGGAATGCCTAGATATGCTAAATTCTTGAAAGATCTAATCTCAAATAGAAAGAAAATGGAAGAACTCTCGGCTGTTACTATGAATGCTAATTGTTCAGCAGTGCTGTTGAATAAGATACCGGAAAAACTATCTGATCCAGGAAGTTTCACAATTCCATGTTTTCTGGGTAGTCTTAGTTCAATAGAAGCATTGGCAGACTTAGGTGCTAGTATAAATCTAATGCCGTATTCACTATACGCTAAACTAGACCTTGGAGAATTGAAACCAACCAGAATAAGCATACAACTAGCCGATAGATCAATAAAATATCCTAGAGGGATAATGGAGAACATGCTAGTTAAAGTTGGTACTTTAGTATTTCCAGTAGATTTTGTTGTTTTGGACATGGAAGAAGATTCTCAAGTTCCTCTCATATTAGGAAGACCATTTTTAAACACGGCTAAAGCAATGATAGACGTGTTCGGTAAGAAACTGACCTTAAGTATAGAGGATGAGAGTGTTACCTTTTCAGTTGATAGAGCAATGCAACAACCACAATCTGCAGATGATACATGTTATTATATGCAAACTATAGATGCACATGCAGAATTATTAGAAGAATTTCCAGAATTACAAGGAACAGGAGAATGTTCTTTAGGAGAAGGTAATGAACCAATTGATGAAGCTGAAATGTTAGCTACACTTATAGCTAATGGATATGAACCAACAACAGAAGAAATTCAAATGCTAAAAGAAGAAGACAGATATCGATACAAATCATCGATAGAAGAACCTCCGAAATTAGAGTTAAAGCCACTTCCAAACCATTTGGAATACGCTTATTTACATGGTGAATCTGAATTACCTGTAATAATATCGTCTTCTCTTACTGAAAATGAGAAATCACAACTCATTTCTGTGTTGAAAGCTCATAAACCAGCCATTGCATGGAAGATTCATGATATTAAAGGAATAAGTCCTTCGTATTGCACACATAAAATCCTTATGGAAGAAGGTCATAAAACGTATGTGCAACGCCAACGAAGACTAAATCCTAATATGCAAGACGTAGTTAAGAAAGAGATTATTAAACTGCTAGATGCAAGTTTAATTTATCCAATCTCTGATAGTCCATGGGTAAGCCCAGTTCAATGCGTGCCTAAGAAGGGTGGCATGACTGTCATTACAAATGAGAAAAATGAGCTTATTCCTACTAGAACTGTAACAGGATGGCGTGTATGTATTGATTATAGAAAATTAAATGACGCCACCAGAAAAGATCACTTTCCCTTACCTTTCATAGATCAAATGTTGGAAAGATTAGCCGGAAATAGTTACTATTGTTTTCTAGATGGATTTTCCGGATATTTTCAAATTCCAATAGCACCCGAAGATCAAGAGAAAACCACATTCACGTGCCCTTATGGTACTTTTGCTTACAAACGCATGCCATTTGGACTTTGCAACGCCCCTGCAACCTTTCAAAGGTGTATGATGGCGATTTTTCACGACATGATAGAAGAATGCATGGAAGTATTCATGGATGACTTTTCAGTCTTCGGTGATACATTTGAATCATGTCTAGTTAATCTGGAACGAATGCTTCTTAGATGCGAACAATCAAATCTAGTACTTAATTGGGAGAAATGCCATTTCATGGTTAAAGAAGGCATCGTTCTTGGACATAAAATTTCAAAAGAAGGAATTGAAGTGGATAGAGCTAAAGTAGATGTAATTGCTAAACTTCCACATCCCACCAATGTTAGAGGAGTTAGGAGTTTTCTAGGGCATGCCGGTTTTTACCGACGTTTCATAAAAGATTTTTCTAAAATTGCCACTCCTATGAATAAACTCCTAGAAAAGGATGCGCCATTCATCTTTTCAGATGAGTGTATCAAATCTTTTAATATTCTTAAAGAGAAACTCACTAATGCGCCGATCATGATAACACCAAATTAGAATCTACCATTTGAACTAATGTGCGATGCAAGTGATTTTGCAATGGGAGCCGTTTTAGGACAAAGGATTGAAAAACGATTTCAACCTATATATTATGCTAGTAAGACATTACAAGGAGCACAAACGAACTATACAACTACTGAAAAAGAACTCCTTGCTATTGTCTTTGCTTTTGACAAATTTCGATCATATCTCGTTCTAGCAAAAACGGTGGTCTATACCGACCATTCTGCTCTTAGATACTTATTTTCAAAACAAGATGCTAAACCAAGATTAATCCGTTGGATCTTACTCTTACAAGAGTTTGATATTGAAATCCGAGATAAAAGAGGAGCAGAAAATCTCGCCGCTGATCATCTTTCTCGTCTTGAAAATCCCGAATTAGAAGTTCTAAATGAATCGGCCATACAAGACAACTTTCCTGATGAATATCTATTGAAGATAGATTATAAAGAAATCCCATGGTTTGCAGACTATGCAAACTACTTAGTTTGTGGATTCCTTGAAAAAGGATTATCATACCAAAGACGAAAGAAATTCTTCAGTGATATAAAACACTATTTTTGGGAAGATCCACATCTGTTTAAAAGTTGTCCCGATGGAATAATACGCCGATGTGTATTTGGAGATGAAGCTAGTAAAATTTTAAACCATTGTCACACAGGACCAACAGGAGGGCATTATGGGCCTCAACTAACAGCAAGAAAAGTTTATGAAGCTGGATTCTATTGGCCTACAATTTACAAAGACGCACACCTTCTTTGCAAATCCTGTGATGCATGTCAAAGGACCGGAAGAATAAGTCAACGTGATGAAATGCCACAAAATGTCATCCAAGTATGTGAAGTATTTGACATTTGGGGTATTGACTTTATGGGTCCATTTCCAAAATCTCATAATAATCTATATATACTCGTAGCCATTGATTATGTATCTAAATGGGCGGAAGCACAAGCTCTCCCAACTAACGATGCACGAGTTGTAGTCAACTTTTTAAAACGTCTTTTTGCAAGGTTTGGAACACCGAAAGCTTTAATAAGTGATCGGGGTACTCATTTCTGTAATAATCAACTTGAGAAAGTTCTTAAAAGATATGGAGTAACTCATAAAATCTCCACCGCATATCATCCACAAACAAGTGGACAAGTTGAAAATACAAACCGAGCTTTAAAACGTATTCTAGAGAAAACCGTAGGATCAAATCCGAAGGAATGGTCCATTAAATTGGAGGATGCACTCTGGGCTTTTAGAACAGCCTACAAAACTCCAATTGGAACCACACCTTTTAGACTTGTTTATGGAAAAGCATGTCATCTTCCAGTAGAAATTGAACACAAAACATTTTGGGCTTTGAAGACATGTAATCTTGATTTACATGAAGCCGGACGTCTACGATTAAGTCAACTAAACGAATTAGAAGAATTAAGACATGAAGCATACGAAAATTCGTTAATCTATAAAGAAAGAACGAAGAAATGGCATGATAAAAGAATCAGAAGTTCAAAAGAATTTAAAGAAGGAGACAGAGTTCTTCTTTTCAATTCACGATTCAAGCTATTTCCTGGAAAATTGAAATCAAGATGGTCTGGACCATTCATAGTCAAAAGAGTTTTCCCATACGGAACGATAGAATTAATAAATTCAAAAGGGATTGAATTTAAAGTTAATGGTCACAGAGTTAAACATTACATACATGGTCCGATGGAAGTCGACAACGAAGTTAATCACAATTTCGACACCACAGCTAACTAAGTGTGGGGAGAATCAAGTCTTTAAAGGATAATATGTATTTCTGTTAGAGTTAGATTGTCTGTTTTCGTGTAGTTCTCGAAAATGGAACCCGAATGGTCTTTCCCTAGCAGACCCTAAAGAACTAGTCTTCTCCCCCCATTCTGAATTTTTTTTTTTTTTTTTAGGTTTTTACGAAATGAAGACTGCCTGTGAACTAAACCATGGTCTAATGCTACACGCTTTGATAACTAAACGTAATAATGACATACTACCGAGTGAAATAGTATCAGTAATCAGAGAAAGAATGGACGGAGTTAGAAAAGAATCCAGATGCGAAGATAATAAGTTACAATTTGGTAAAGGAAAATCAAAATCCGCAGCGAAAAGAAGAGCACGACACCTAGAACGATGTCACAAATGCGGAAAATGGTCACATGGAGGTAAATGTTCAAATAATCAAACCTATTCAAATACCGAATTTGTTACTTTATGCAGAGACGGACCGTTCATATGTTTAGAAGAAAAGACACTGAATGCTCGAGGTTACGCCTATGTAGCCATGGAAAACCAATTAAACCGACTATCTTATGAATGGGATAGATCATATAACTAAGAAATGTATTTCACAGGTATGTCTGTACAGTTTTTATTTTTTTTAACCTTTTGATAATAAACGCTAATTTGTTCGCTAAAAAGTATTAAATTGGTATTGAATAAAATTAGGTTTGGCGACCGAAATTATTGATATCATTCAAAAATTTATTACATCACTGCGAAATTTAACGTTTATTCTTAAGGTATAAATATCTTTAATCAATCAACACAAAATATTTCAAAAATTCGTCATGAGTTAAATTAGGTCTTGGAACCGAAATTACTTTACCGAAAAGAGGGGCGCATATTTTTGATAATATTTGATTGATTAAAGTGGGATAAAAAGACAAAAAGAATTTTAATTTTATTTTTACCATGTTTTTAAAATTAATATTTAAATCTTAAATTAATATTGTAAATTTTGTAAAAACAATATTTTTAAAATTGTAAATATTTGAAAAATTAATATAAGTTTGGTATGAATTTATAATATGAATTTTTAAATTAAGTTTGGTGTGAATTTTTAAAATATGAATTTTTAATTTTATGCATTTCAAATTTTAAGTTTGGTGTGAATTTTTAATATTAATTTTGAATTTTATATTTAAATTGTGTGAATTTAAAAACAAAAATTTACTTTATCTCATTAAGTTAAAAATATGATTTTTAAAATTCGTCGTAAGTTGAAGACTAGGTCTTTGAACCGAAATTGCTTTACCCGAGAGAGGGACGAGAACTTTTATCATCATTATTTTTAATCTCATTGAATTAAAGTATGCCAAAAACATTAAAAAAAAAAAAAAAACCCCAAAAATCTTAGCTTTTAAAACAATCGCTACAAAAAGACAAATTTTAAAATTTTGTCGAGGGACGGACTAGGACATCAATCCGAAACGACCTCGTCCTAAATAACAAGGGAAACAAAATTTTAAAATTAAGTACTTAATTGTTTCATAAGTTAATGATTATAAAAAAAAAATATATATATATATATATATCAAACTCCGCGACTCGCGGAGTTTGAAGGGTTAAATGCCGCGAGTCGCGGAGGGACCAAAACCCAGAAAAAAAATAAAGAGCTGTAACAGATCAGTGCACTCCACAACTCAAAAACACAGCGAATTCTGCACGAAAAAACCCGAGAAATACACCCCAAAATCACAATTTTTAACCGTTAATCACCAAATTTTTTACTAAAATCATGTTTAGAAGGATGCTATCTAGGAATTACTCAAGAAAAACGGTAAATTTCTACACCTAAACACCATTTAATCCGAAATTTGGTGTTCTTGAGCAATTTTTTTCCCAATTTGATTTTGATGCTTTTTAGTGTAATTATGCTTAAATTGTTTATGTATTATGCTTGTATAACCTAGATTGATGCTATTTAACATGATTAGAAGCCTTAAACTTCAAATTTAGAGTAATCTAGGGTTTGTGTTCTTGAGCAAATTTGGGGCTTTTTGATATAAACAGGTTATGGCCGATTTTTGTCATGAATTGTTGCTAAATTGAGTAGTGTAACATGTCTAGGTAGTTAAATGATCCAAACTTTGAGCCTAAACATGATTTTGAGAATTAAAGTGGACTTTTTCAAGTCTAAAATTCATGAACTTGATTTTTGAAAGATAATGCCATTTGAGACTTGTTTAATTGCTAGTAATGATTATTTTGACATGTTATTTGAGTTGAATGATTATGAACTAGGCGAACATTTTCGTATATGCTTATTTGAAAAAGTGTAGATTTGATGAAAATATGAAAATGAGCTTAAGTTTGATATAAATTGATAATGTCATTGTAATTATTTTGATTGATGATTTTGCTGACACTAATGCATATTTGGATGCACAAAATTTGTGTTTGATGTGTTTTGCAGACTGAAAGGGGTGAATCTTCATCCCAAGCCCACAATGCTCCTGCTGAGAATGCGGAACAATAGGAGGTGGATAACTACTACAAGCAGGATATACCTCATCCAGTCATGACCTTTTCTGATATGCACTTGGAAGAGTTGCACCCGAACCTGAGATTTGACAGACTTTGGATAGATTATCCAAAATACCAAAGGGGTTTGCATACTCTTCATTCTAAGGTTGTTGAGGTACCGAGGGTCATAGAATGGGGACCCTTAGAAGATGTAGAATTGGCCGGGCCAATTAGGGAATTACTTGTACAGAGGTATGGTAATTCTACTTTTAATGACTGGGTACGTTTATTCACCATGCGTAGACCTGTATATAAAGTATGGTGTGAAGAATTGTTGTGTAGTATAGAGTTGAATGATCGGGTAGCTAGTTTAACCGATCGTTCTTTTATTAGATTTTTGTTAGGCGGTTCGATGCGCCACATGTCTTTACTAGACATGGCTCAGGCTTTACGTATATATACGCCTGAGGAGTTAGCATCTGCCGATTATAGAGGGTTGATACTAAACGGTAGAAAGATAGATGAAAATTTTGATACACACGGTGTGTGGAGTCAAATGACAAGCCATCACCATTTCAAAGGGGGAAATTACTCTTATTTGGATATAGATAGAGCCGAATTAAGAGTGATTCATAGGTTTTTAGCCAATTCGATTACACAAAGGGGTAAGAACAAGGAAAAAGTAAATGAACAGGATTTGTTTTACCATATGTGTATTCGAGACCCACAAAGCGCTGTAAGTATACCATATTGTGTGGGTTATTATTTATCAGCTATGGTTCGGGGGATGCGACCGCATAGCATAATAGGAGGTGGTATTTTTATTACTTTGATTGGTGAATATCTCGGTGTGGATATAAGTCGGGGGGGATTATTAGTAGAAGAACCAGAACCCCGCGATACTATAGGTTTAAATGTATACCATGGTGCGAAAGTTTTGAAGAGGCGAAATAACGCCGCAGTACGATACCATGGTAGACATCCACAGGTAGAGAGAAACCAACAACAAGGTAATGTAGGAGGGGGGAATGAGATGCAAGAAATGCAAAGGTTTATAGCTTCTCAGGAATACGAAAATGCTAGACAGAGAGCATTTGAAGATTGGCAAGTTCATCAGAACCAAATCATAGCTCATTGCCAACATATAGGTAGAAACTATATTCCTACACCGAAACCCATCTTCCCTCCTTGGTCTATAGAGATGCAGCCACCATATCCTACGTATAACCCTGCCGAAGCATTCTATAGCACCTATGGTTATGCCTGGAACCCCTATTGGTACCAGTATCATCCCTAGTATACTTAGTTTTTTTTTTTTTTTTTTTTTTGTAATTTGTAATTATTGATACGTTTAATGCTTTTGTTAATATTGTAATCATTTTTATAATTGTCTAACTTTTATTCTTAGATTTTAATAATTTTTGAATGTGGGGTAATATACCAAACTTCAAAAATATGTATATATGTTTGCAGTTTATCTTATGTACACAACAGGGTAAAACAACGCATTTTCAAAGACTGGCATTAAGTTCAGCAAAAGCAACTAATTTTGACGACAAGAAGCAAAATATATGTGAAATAACAACAAGACGGAATGAACAAATGATGTACACCATTTATCATTCAGCAAACAAACGCCAATATATTTGGAAACTTTGGTAAACTTTAATCATTTTCACACAAATCACCCTCAATAATTTAAATTGTTACTGATTTCTTGCAAATGAGGGCATTGCAAGATCTTAAGTGTGGGAAGGGGTTAAATTCTTTCGGATTTTAAAATTTTTATCTTAAACACTTGGTTACCATTAAAAATACTAGTAAAGCAGTAGTTGTATTAGAATCTAGTGCTCTCTGATAATAAAGAACAGCCCTAGTCTTATATACTGACTACCCAATTCTAGTAAAATTTTTCAAAATTTTCAATTAAATGAATTCAAAATCATGTTTATACATATTTATGAACGATAAAACTAGGTTTTAACACCGAAATTATTGTTACCTCGGAAAGGACATAAATTGAGAAACAAACTAAAATGTTAAAATTCATTTAAAATGGAATAGAGGACGATAAAAAGGAAAATAAAAGCCAAGTGTGGGAAAATTTACCAAGTTATCTTAAACATATGTCACATATATCTGTAACAAATAACTGAAAATACTTTTGCTTTGGACTAAACTAAACTGTTTTACCCGATGAAAGAAAAGAAGAGATGGATCTACACGATGAATCAATTCCATCATTAAAAGGAAGTAAAGTCTTCCGAAAAAGAAACGCGCTTCTTGATTTAGGTCATGAAGTTGTCGTCCAGACCAGCTGTAGGTTGACGAAAAATCTAGAAAAGTCATCACTAAAATCAGCAGGAAATCCACGGACCTCAGCATTAAACAGGGTCGCCAAGTGGTCAGATTTATCCTAACCATGAGAAGGATTTATCTCGTACAATGGGGGGGCGCCATGCAAATTAGCTGGATAAGACTAATGAATCAGATCCCCAGAAAGGATAATCTCCTTAAAGATTAAAAATCAGCTTTTAAGACTGATATTATTCAATCCTAGAGATTGACCTTAAAGATTGAGAATTACAAACTCATGGAATTCAATGATATCTAAACTCGAGCTTGAACGAGAAAATATTTTGATCAAAATTACAAACCGATTTGTTTTCTGAAAACCCTATTTTCAATGCGTTCATTACCATTGAACGTAAAATCCTAGGAATTCACCTGGAATTCATTAGGTCACCTGAACTAAATCGGGTGTCAACCGTAAGAACGGTGGTTGCATAGCATGGTCAAAGACAGGACCTTGTGCCAGATCGAAAAATTATAAGGGTGAGCTTTACTATTGCTCCTACCAAGGATAGTAATTGCGTCCGACACGTTATAGACCATAATTAAAAGCATGTCAGGGGACATTGCCTTAACAGTTGCTTGTTCAAACGCTTTCCTTTACAACCGGACGGTAGTTTACCGAAAGGTAATATACGGGACAAGTAAACTGGACGTGTTGCTTTCCAAATACAAGGTTAGCAAGTGGGTGACACAAAACCATAAGTTTTGAGCTAAAATTTTCAAATCTGAAACCCACCAAACCCACAAAAATATTTTGCAAACACCGGTAAAGGGTTATTCCGGAAAACTTATCTAGGGTAAAAACTAGATTTAATTTCAAAAGATCAAATGTTTTCATAAAGATCCAATTTCCTTAATGGATCTAAATTTTTATTGTCATGTGGGACTGTAAACCATATCGTTACTACCATTGTTTATATCACCGTATAGAAATCACTGATGTACAAAGTGTGAAGAATAAAGAAGTGATTCTTGTATTTCAAGACGATATTGCTTGAGGACAAGCAATGCTCAAGTGTGGGAATATTTGATAATGCTAAAAACGAACATATATTTCATAGCATTATTCCTCAAGAAAGACAAGCTTTTAGTTGCAATTGTTCTATTTACAAGTGATATTCGTTTAAATAATAAAAGGTGAAGACAAAAGACAGATTCGACGAATTGAAGACGCAAACGACCAAAAAGCTCAAAAGTACAAAAGACAATAAAAAAGGTTCCAATTATTGATAAGAAACGTCTCGAAATTACAAGAGTACAAGATTCAAAACGCAAAGTACAAGATATTAAATTGTACGCAAGGACGTTCGAAAATCCGGAACCGGGACCAGAGTCAACTCTTAACGCTCGACGCAACGGACTAAAAATTACAAGTTAACTATGTATATAAATATAATATAATATATAATTAATTATATTAATTATATATATATATATTATATTTATAAATAAAAACCGTCGGCAGAGAAAGACTCCAAGGGGCTGAGCTGTAATTTCATTCTCCGCGACTCGCGGAGTTTGTAGGCCAAAATGGCCGCGAGTCGCGGAGCCCCCAGTTTTGAAACTCCCTATAAAGCAAACCGAAATCTGATCATTTTCATCATCTTTTTTCTCCTCATTCATACGATATATATATATATATATATATATATTATTTATATTTTAATTTTAATTTTAATTATAATTCTAATAATAAGGGTATGTTAGCGAATATTGTAAGGGTGTAAGTCGAAATTCTGTCCGTGTAACGCTACGCTATTTTTAATCATTGTAAGTTATGTTCAACCTTTTTACATTAATGTCTCGTAGCTAAGTTATTATTATGCTTATTTAAAACGAAGTAATCATGATGTTGGGCTAATTACTAAAATTGGGTAATTGGGCTTTGTACCATAATTGGGGTTTGGACAAAAGAACGACACTTGTGGAAATTAGACTATGAGCTATTAATGGGCTTTATATTTGTTTAACTAAATGATAGTTTGTTAATGTTAATATAAAGATTTACAATTAGGCGTCCCTATAAATTACCATATACACTCAATCAGACACGATGGGCGGGATATTTATATGTACGAATAATCGTTCATTTAACCGGACACGGGAATGGATTAATGGTCACTAGAATTATTAAAACAGGGGTGAAATTATATACAAGGACACTTGGTATAATTGTTAACAAAGTATTAAAACCTTGGGTTACACGCAGTTGATATCCTGGTGTAATTATTAAACAAAGTATTAAAACCTTGTTACAGTTTAAGTCCCCAATTAGTTGGAATATTTGACTTCGGGTATAAGGATAATTTGACGAGGACACTCGCACTTTAAATTTATGACCGATGGACTGTTATGGACAAAAACCAGACGGACATATTAAATAATCCAGGACAAAGGACAATTAACCCATGGGCATAAAACTAAAATCAACACGTCAAACATCATGATTACGGAAGTTTAAATAAGCATAATTCTTTTATTTCATATTTAATTTCCTTTATTTTATATTTAATTGCACTTCTAATTATCGCACTTTTATTTATTGTTATTTAATCGCATTTTTAATTATCGTACTTTTTAATTATCGCAATTTTATTTTATCGCACTTTTATTGCAATTTCATTATCGTTATTTATTTTACGCTTTAAATTAAGTCTTTTATTTATTTAATATTTTACATTTGGTTTTAACTGCGACTAAAGTTTTAAAATCGACAAACCGGTCATTAAACGGTAAAAACCCCCCTTTATAATAATAATATTACTTATATATATATATTTGTATTTTTATAAAAGTAAACTAATATAGCGTTGAGCTTTGCTTAAAAAAGATTCCCTGTGGAACGAACCGGACTTACTAAAGACTACACTACTGTACGATTAGGTACACTGCCTATAAGTGTTGTAGCAAGGTTTAAGTAGATCCATTCTATAAATAAATAAATATCTTGTGTAAAATTGTAGCATATTTAATAGTTTTTCCTAGTAAAATATAAACTATTTCGTATCCCTTAGCTTTGACATCACCCGTTTATTTATAGAAGTTTGGAAAAATCTGAAATCAACTAAATTCGCGTTTTGCGAAGACTCCTCGCTTCCGCGAGGTGAATGAAACTTAAAACCCATATCAAAACGCGAAAATAATGCCAGGGATTGAAGGTCTGAAAAACTCAATCCTCGCGTTCTGGTAAAACTTCCCGCATTACGCCAGCATATTGAAACTCGAGAGATAAGACTGATACGTGAGATTCCCGTGTTCTACACTAGTTGTTCGATTTAAAACTCTAACTTTCTCCGACTTGCTTTCTTTCTTCCAAACTTAATCAATAAACATTCATTAGCCTCTAAAATTCTCAAAACCAACTTTCTTTCCTAAATCCTGAACTTTTCTTCGTTTCTTGATCAAACATAACCAAAATGAGATCGATATTGCAATAATTGAACGTGTAAAACATGTATAGATTTTGCAATATCATAATTCAATCAATGGTAGATGAGAATCCTACGATCCACTGTATTATAGTACACAAGCTCTTAACATATCTTTTAGAGTTTGAGTAGTTCGTTCACTTTGACCATCGGTCTGAGGATGATAGGTTGTACCGATATTGACACGGGTACCTAATTTTCTTGTAGACTCTTACAAAAGTTAGACACAAACCTCGACTATAATGGTATCCTATGTCTTGACACTATTTCATTCAAATACAACCGAGCTAACTTGGTCGACGAAGTTGTTTCACCGGTAGCTAAGAAATGAGCGCTTTTCGTCAAACAGTCCACTATCACCCATATCATGTCATTTCCCTTATGGGTTCGGGGTAACTTTGTCACGAAATCCATCGTCATATGTTCTCATTTCCGCTCTGGAATTTTCATTTGACCTAAGGACCCATACTGTATCTTTTCGGTGTTCCGCTTTCACTTGTGCGCAAATATGGCACTTTTCCACGAATTGTGATATGTTTGTTTTCTAATTGAAGTAAGAACCCATGGAAACCTATGACCCGAGAGTGAACCCACAAATAACTACGAAAATATACATTGAAAATATAAGTCTATTAATATTTAACTAAATATATCTATAGAATTACATTGAATAATATAAGCATAAGAATGTGCAATTAAATATATCTATGCGGGTTAAAGAATATATCTGTGAATTTTTCAGACGCGTATTACGGATTTAGAAGTTAGATATTACCCGTCGTGGTTTTGTATATCCATCACCTGACCACGACTCATCAACGGGTACGAATTTGTATCCGAACCGTATCCATATATATATATATATATATATATATATATATATATATATATATATATATATATATATTTGAATTTACCCGTCCATCATGAGTAGGAATACCCACCGGTTGCGAGTTTTTTTTTGCCAATTGTCATTCCTAGCTAATAATAAAAGTTCCTTTTACTTACTATGGGACATCTATAAATGTAACCGGTAGTGCTACATTTAAACATATTATAATAATTTTATTAAATCTATTTTAATTAATTAAAATTTATATAAAACATATACACTTTTGATATAGAAATTTTTTTATAATTATGTCATCAATATTTATTTATGTCATATTTAAATTATAAAAATAGGATTAAATTATATGCAGTGTGTTTAAACGATTCGTAACATTTTCCTAATTACCATACTAACTATTAGACAAAAATAATGAATAGTATCAGGGGTATTTTCGCTATTTCGCTTTTTTTTTTAATATAATTTCCACTTTGCCAAAAAACCCCCCAGACTTTGTTTAAACATTAAAACCGCCCCCCCAGACAGGGGGTAAAGTGCCAAATCAAGATTTTCATAAAAATTTTAAATACACTCCAACCAAATATTCAACGAGTCATATCTTCTCGCTCGCAACGAGTTAAATTTTTCCGGCATCATCGTTAAACTCGAAATAATTTTACGAACACAATGTCACTAAATATACGCAAAACAGATTCTTTTTAAAAAATGCTAAATATTTGGGGTATTTTTCATACACATTGATTTTGCGTTAAATTTTTAAAAGTCGACAATTCCATAGTGAAACGCGGAGATGCACATATATTGTTAATTTAAAATAACATCTAAATCTTTCACGGGTTATACCTTTTAGTACGACTCGAGTTCCGCCTCAACGACATCATTGTTAGCCACGAAATAATTTTATAAATTAAACGCAATAATAATAATAATTATTATTATTATTATTATTATTATTATTATTATTATTATTATTATTATTATTATTATTATTATTATTATTATTAAAAGAATACAGAGTATATCAACACTTAGAAAGAGGAAGGAAGAAATTATTTCGAGTTCTTTTAATCTACTTGATGATGATGTTAATGATATGGATTTTGGCGACGCAGTTCAAAGGTTGTTTATCGATACTCAATTCGGAGAGAATGGAGAGAGTTCCTCGATCGTGGTATTATTGCTTCGACTGAAGCTATTCTCGTTGTGTTTTGACATAGAGAATTGTTATAGGAACATGAAAAGAATTGATCTGGAGATCATTGACGGCAAGATGAAGAAAGTGACCTTCTAGCGCGTTTGATTGTTGTTTTGTCGTTTGTCCATGTTTTCTCTTTTATCATGATTGTTTAGATAGTTGTTTTATTTTTTTTGCGGTTTCATTCGTTTAGTTCATTGCTAAAGGCTCGGTAATAGATAATTGCAGTTTAGTTGGATATTCTCTTAGGTTCGAGCCTTTAGGCTATCACTTTGTGTAACATCCCGCCTTTTTTCGTTTACCTTCCGTTATGTTATTTAAAGTCCGTTATAGAATTATAACATCTTCCGTTAATACGCATTTTAAATTATCTCGTTTAGGTAATTCACGCACCCGATTCAAACTTGAGGGACTAAACTTGCCAAGATGCCAAAGTGGTGACTAGGTCAAAGTGGTCAAACCTCCTCTCACCCATTCATTTCATCTTCTTCTTTCTCATACTTCCACTTTTATTCTCTCAAACATTCAAACAAAGAATCATCATCTATTTCCGATCTAGTAAGTGTTTCACGAAACAAATTACATATTTGGAATCCTTGCATCTTCCTCTTCGATTTCATATCGATTTCATCAAGTTTGGGTAATTTTCTAAAATCACTAAATTCCTTGTTCTTGATGTTTTTAACTTATAAAAGTGTTAATTAATGTCTATGGCTTAAGTTTAACATGATTATGTGATTTATATGCTCGATCTCGTTATTTTAGTGTAACTAGCATGAACTTGAAAAGTGTGTGTTTGATCTTGAGTTTTGGATGATTAAATGTTGTTGATATGCTAAAGTGCAAGTATTAATTGTGTTACTAGCATCACTAGCTTCATTGTGATGTGTAGGTTGATTAAGAAAACTTCAATAACATGATTTATGAGTTTATGATTTTTGGTTAAGGGTTTGGTGGTCTTCAATGTGAATTTTGATGCCTTAAATGCTTAACAATGTTGCTTGTAAGTATTTAGTTGCAATGTATGTTTAATTACCTTCAAAACGGCATATCATTTATGTAAAATGGATCACCGAATCATGAAATGAGAGTTATGAACTTGGATGCAATTAATGATGAGCATTAAATGTGGTTTTGGTTGTTGTAATTGGTAGATTGATTGATGAAATATGTTTAGTTGTTTTCCTCGTCAAATTACCTTCCTAACGGTATAAGATACATGTTTTGATTGTTTGCGGATCATAAATTGTGTTTGTTTGGGTTTTGGTTCGTGCACTTGTGAAAAATCAGCAATCAGACCTGTGCACTGATCTGGACGCCGTCCAGGCCTTTACATCTGGACGCCGTCCAGCCAATATGGATGCCGTCCAGATGAACTGTCAGGTTCTGATTTGGTTGGTCATTTTTCGTTTAATTCTAAGTATGCTACGCACCTCCGATTCACATGTAACTTGTTCTAACATGCTTATATACGATTAAAAACCTCATAAAAATAGTTCGGGGCCCGACCCGAACGTGTTGACTTTTTCGTTGACTTTGACCCGACCAAAATTGACTTTTAATCAAACTTAACCAATTACTTATGCAATCATTCTATCTTGCTCTTATATACTTGTATCTTGCATGAAACTTGACAAATTTGTTTTCGCATGCTAATTAATCGAGTCGTATCGAGCCATAGGACTAATTGAACACTTTGACCGACCGTGTTTACCGATAGTGACACAACCTATTTATTTAGGTCAAGACTAGCAATTGTCCTTGCACACGTTTACTTGTGAAGTACTTTATTACTCGTGCACTCAAGGTGAGATTATAGTCCCACTTTTACTCTTTCAAACTTATATTTGGGATGAGAAAACATAAACGTTTCATTTTACAAAGTGAACACAAGTACGAAAACAAACATTCTACATACGAGTTAGAACAAAAATCCTCAATTCGATTATCATTAGTTACACTTGCCGGGTGTAAGCGAGAACTTATGTTGTATGGCCATATGGGTTTGACAAACCCTCATTCGGACGGTTCGCTACCGTTATTCGGATGAAATATATTTTCGAGAAACAGTGTATGTTCTAACACTATTGTGATGGGGTTCTATGGATGAAAAGTTAAGCCTTGATAATTGGGTGCTCGTGATAACAAATTTTAGAATGGTTTACTATTATTTCAATGATATAAATCTTGTGGTTCATTTGTACTTACTTACTTAAACCTATGATTTCACCAACGTTTTCGTTGACAGATTTCTATGTTTTTCTCAGGTCCTTGAACGTTTTGTGATACATGCTTCCGCTCATTACTTTTGATACTTGCTTGGATGTTGAGTATACATGCATACGTGGAGCGTCTTTTGACTTAACTTGATTTGTGTCGCATAGGTTTCAATTGTACTTAAAACGTTGTAACATGTTTGGTCGTCGAACCTACTTTGTAAACCTTAAAACATCTTTATAATTGAAATGAATGGGACATATTTTGGTCAAACGTTGTTTTAAAGACTTATGACCACGTAACGAGACCTAAGTAGACGGCGCCGTCAATGACAATTTTATCGGGTCACTACACTTTGTATCTTTTAGTTGAAAACGTTTTTTTAATCGTTTTCACACTAGTTAGCCTTATTGCTAAAATTAAAAATATAAAAAAAAATAATAAAAGATGGAGTCGGCCAATTGAATTGAATTGGGAGTATAAGAACGACACGTGGTAGTGGTTTTCTTTTCTATACCTAAAAAAATCCTCTCCGTCGGCGGTTATCTTCGAAAAAGTTAATACATTCTTCGTCTTCAATCTTCTGGATTCTTCTACGGTACTGGCCCTAATTTAGTCTGATCTCTGAAAATTATTCATCAACTAACCATGTCGCATCCTGATGGAGACCCCAATTTAGGGGTTCTAACCCCTAGGGAAACGGAATTGAAGCTTCCGCGTCCAACTAGGGTTAAGAATAAAACCCCCGCCCCAATCCAAATCACCGCCGAACAAATTCTACGTGAAGCTCGCGATCGTCAGGAACCTGAAATCCGACCACCTAAACATGAAATCTCCGATCAAACTGAACTCGCGGACTATCGTCTTCGTAAACGAAAGGAATTCGAAGATTCAATAAGGATGCAGAAGCGTAATAAGAGTGTGTGGGTGAAGTATGCTAAATGGGAGGAATCACAGAAGGATTTTGACCGTGCTAGATCAGTTTGGGAACGAGCTCTTGATGTTCATAATAGAGATCATACAATGTGGATGAAGTATGCTGACGTGGAGATGAAGAATAAGTTTGTTAATCATGCGAGGAATGTGTGGGATCGTGCGGTTACTTTGTTGCCTAGGGTTGATCAGTTGTGGTTTAAGTACATTCATATGGAGGAGATGCTTGGCAATGTTGCAGGTACAATAATATTACTAATTATAAAAATTATGTTATCATTATATATTTTGGCTTATCATGTTTTGTGTATAGTTTTTGAACATATGTTATGTTAAATTGTTAAATGTATAATAATGTGATATCTAGATAGAGTTATATGTGAAGAAAGTTTAATGAGTGTTGGTGCATAAACGTAAGGCCCTCGTTCATTTGGACTTAGTACGAAATCAACGTTATAATGTAGAGTCCATCCGTACGGGGATAAGAGTTACATCTGTACGGATAGAGTGCTGCTGCACGGATAAGCTAACGATTGTGTAATTCTGTTTAAACGATCCTACAATGAGTATCTTGAATTTATCATTATTTCTAAGCTGTATAAACTTTTGAGTAGATAGTAGGATTAGTATTAGTTATAGGAATAATAATCAGGTAAACTAGTGGGTTAGCACACATAGCAGTGTATAAGCACTTGAGTAAGACTCTGAGTTAGCATTATGTGATAATTAGATACACTTAAAGATACTATTTATGAGGATATATAAATGAAATGGCAAGAGGGATGATTTTGTTGAACTATATTTAAGTAGTGACTTTTACTTAATAGTGCATAACAACAAACTTAAATGATGTGCATACTCATTTAGTTTTGCTAATCAGAAAGACAAAAACTATGTTGTAATCATGATATATCAAACATAGTAAGTATAGCTATCAAACTGAGTATGTTGATTTTATAATTCAAGGGCTGTAATATGCTGGGTCAGGGAGGGTAAAGTTCTAACTATTTTAACGGGTAAAAGTTTTTGCTCTTTATAACTGTGTTAATGCATAAGTTGTATTTACACATATCATTTATGATTTGCAGGTGCTAGACAGATATTTGAAAGGTGGATGAGTTGGGAACCTGACCAGCAAGCATGGATTTCATATGTTAAATTTGAGCTAAGATACAGGGAGATTGAGCGAGCTCGGGCTATCTATGAGAGATTTGTAAAATGTCTTCCCAAAGTTGGTGTGTGGATTCGATTTGCTAAATTTGAGATGAAATATGGGGAGATTGGTAGAGCCAGGAACTGTTATGAAAGAGCAGTTGATAAGTTTAAGTTGGAAGATGATGAAGAAGCTGAGACTTTATATGTTGCTTTTGCTGAGTTTGAGGAGAAATGTAAAGAAACCGAGAGAGCAAGATGTGTGTATAAATTTGCTTTAGATCACATACCAAAGGGTCGGACTGAAAATCTTTACAAGAAGTTTGTTGCTTTTGAGAAGAAATATGGTGATACGGATGGCATTGAAGATGCAATTGTTGGGAATAAGAGATTTGAGTATGAGCAACATGTTAAAAACAATCCTTTCAATTATGATTCTTGGTTTGACTATGTAAGACTTGAGGAAAGTGTTAGGGACAAATTAAGAATTCGAGAAGTGTACGAAAGAGCAATTGCGAATGTTCCGCCAGCTGAGGAGAAGAGATATTGGCAACGATACATATATCTATGGATCAATTACGCTTTGTACGAAGAGCTAGACGCAAGAGATATTGAACGAACCAGGGGTGTTTATAACCAGTGTTTAAAGGTAATACCTCACAAGAAGTTTTCTTTTGCAATTATTTGGTTGTTGGCTGCCCAGTTTGAAATTAGACAGCTGAATCTTTCGGATGCAAGGAAAGTTCTTGGGAATGCAATTGGAATGGCTCCTAAAGACAAGGTATAATTCATGACCTGACTTTTAGTGTAATCATGTTAGTTATTTACCTGTTTATATGCTTTTGATTTAGGTTTATTAACCCATGATGCTTAAATTTTACAGATTTTCAAGAAGTATATTGAGATTGAGCTACAGCTTGGTAAGATAGATCGTTGTCGGAAGCTATATGCAAAATATCTGGAATGGTCTCCTGAAAATTGCTATGCATGGAACAAGTATCCTGAGTTGGAAAGGTCTTTGGGTGAAACTGAGCGGGCCAGAGCCATTTTTGAACTTGCGATTGCACAACCTGCACTGGACATGCCCGAGTTGTTGTGGAAGGTAATTACTTTTCTTAACTTTAGTTTCATTTAAAAGTGTAATATGTATGTCTTTAAACGATTGGCACCTCAACAGTAATCTTAAAATGAGATACACATGCCTTATGTTTGACTGTTGTTGTTAGAGTTATCACTGTTTTGATTGTCTGATTGTATAACCGAGTGCACCAATAAAGTTGAATATTGCTAATGGAACCTGTCATCACTGCTTCTCTATATGTGTGCCAATAAGGAAATGGGTAAACTTGCTAGTAAGTGCATGTTTTAAATTTTATTGTAGTTATGGATAATAACTGGTATTTGTTATTGCAGGCCTATATTGACTTTGAGAAATCAGAAGGAGAGTTTGACAGAAGTAGACAACTATATGAACGGCTTTTGGACCGCACAAAGCATCTAAAGGTGTGGATCTCATATGCAAAGTTTGAAGCTTTTTCCATGGAAAAAGTTGAACAAGAAGTGGATCTCGAACAGAAGAAACTTTGCCTTCAACGTGCTAGAAGTAAGAATCTAATCTTGTTACTCACCAAGTTACATATGGCAAAATTGTTGGGTCGAGTCGGGTAACGGGTCAAAACATAACTTTTGGCATAGTTTGGTTCTGGTAGAGTTTATTTTAAATCTTCTTGTCCAGATTTATATAAAAATAATTAGTTAGTGAAAATGAATAATTTTTTTTATATATTACATAAATAATAACCTGACTATCAAATAACATAATTTAAGGCGGTTTTATGTCTTTAGTTAATATGCACCCACGGCTACATTCAAACTGTTTCTCATATGAATTTACTAGGGAATTGTTGAGTTTTATATGATTCTCATATTTGTTATTTTACTTTGTTGTTATCAGGAGTATTTGAAAATGCAATAAACTACTACAAATCGTCTGCCCCTGAGCTAAAAGAAGAGCGGGCCGTGTTACTAGAAGAATGGTTGAATTTAGAGACCAGTTTTGGTGATCTGGGTGACAAACAACTGGTGCGTGTTCAGCAGCCCATGAAACTGAAGAAGAAAAGGAAAATTGAAATTGACGATGGTTCTGATGGGTATGTCACTGAACTTGTTATTGTACTTTTATGTCGTTTGACATGTTCTTATTTGTTTTAATCATTAGATCTTGGTTCTTTGCGTTGATCAGTTATTGTTTTTTTAATGGGCGGGTCAAATAATTCATGCAAATGTTTATGGGCTGGCGGGATGGCCTGACATGCTTTTTCGCTGAATGTTCTTGATTTTTCCCCATTAAACAATTGGCATGGCAAGAAATATGTACTTTCAAGAAACGAAAACACCCCGCCCACTTATTATTTACACATTTTGTCTCAAGTGAGACTTAAACTCACAAACTACTGGTTGTTGGGTTACCTTGGTGTACTGTTACTTTGGTGCGTCAAGTATTATGTTATATTACTTGATAAAATAATCTTGTTTCTAAAACAAAATGCTGGAGATATTTATACATTATTACAATATTGAATATTATGGAGACTTCACCTGTTTCTTTTTAGCAACTAGTCATGATTTGATCGTTTGAGATCAATCAGAGTCATTATAACATAATCGCTCAAAATTTCCTTCTTTATCGTGTAATTACGTTTGACTAGTATTAGTAGTTTCTTTCATTATATGTGAGCTAAGAGCAATCCTACACGTAGTATTTGTCAGTTGCTGTTATGCCTTTTAAGTTATTATAAAACTCTCTAAAAGACCTGGTATTTTCTTTATTTGGCTATTAAAAGTTTCACAATTATTTGACTACAAGTTAAGGCTTTACTGGTGAATTGACACTTATCCCCTTTTGGACTATGTTGTATTTGGTAAAACATCATCAGTAAAAACTCGATTTTGTGTGTATATTATCATTCATGTCTCAAATGATAAACGTATACTACTATTCGGATGTTGGATCCTTTATTTAAAAGCTAAGCTATGAGAATTTAACGAAGACCCGAAGAACTGACTTTAAGGGACGACTTAAATAATAAGTGTCTTTATACCCATAGAAATTGATACATTGTATGACTCTTGGGTTGAATTTAATGATTTGTCAGAAGAAGATTTACAATTTTCAAGAATTTGGATTTAGTCATTCAAGCTCTGCATCTGCTGGATGCCATAAGTGTTTATTGTAGATCGGTTTTATAAGATTTGTGATGATACTAATATCTAAATAAAATTTGTGAACTGCAGGTATGAGGAGTACATAGATTACCTCTTCCCAGAAGAATCACAAGCATCCACTTTGAAACTTTTGGAGCAAGCACACAAATGGAAAAGGCTAAAGCGAGATGAGGATGAAGATACTCTTGCTTCTGATGATGATTTAGATGATTAGCAATTCTTGCTATTTGGATCTATCACTAATGCTAGCGCTCTGTTGTTGTCGAATTTTTGATTGTCTAATCATAGGCTAACTTAGCTGCTTACTTCTACTACTAGTGTAGTGCTAAATAATGCCTTTTATTATTAAAATAGCCAATTTTCATTGTTGTTAAACTATAGGTCCTTAGGAGGATTGACACGGAAATATCGTCCGCCATCTATAAAGAGCGATTAAAAGTGGATTTTAGGTTGAGTAGTGTCAGAGAAGTGGAGACGGGCACAACCCCGGTCTCAAATAATCCATTTGGTGTACATTTAGAGATGGATAAATTTGAGTCTTACCTTTGTTCAAAGGATCTAGTAGGGTTATCTTAGATTTAAAAAAATAAAAATACAATTTTCTCACTTGTACGTTTCTAAAATTAAACCTTCGATATACTCCTTCCGTTCCATAATAAGTGTCCTGTATTGACTTTTCAAAGTCAATTCTTTTCAACTTTGACCTCGAATATCTTTATTTGTGTTATATAATAGTTGGTGATACTTATACCATTAAAAAGTACATATAAAATTCAATCCAGTCATATAATTTATATCAAATATTATATTATAAAAATAAAAATATTTAAAGTCAAAGTGATTTTAAAAAGTAAAAACAGGACACTTATTATGGAACGGGAGTACTAAACTACGTGGGAAATTAAGTCGTTTAACCACTTTGCAGTTGATCAACCGACATCCACCCAACCACCTCTTAATTTTCACATTAACCCCCTCATCCAGGGTCCAAAGTACATACTTCTCAATTTTCAAGGGTATAAAATGTAAAACTGTTATTTTTATTAAAAATAAAAAATAAACTCCACCCAAATTTTCAACGGGTCATATCTTCCTGCTCGACCCCAGTTAAATTTTTCTGCCACCACCGTTCAACTCGAAATAATTTCACGAACACAACGAAACTAACTACGTTCGAAACGGACACTTTTTAAAAAGCGCTAACCACAACGACACCTAAAACGGATCTTAACACATGGGCCGTTTCCCTTCTCTACATACACATCGATACGTTAAATATGAATATGCATGCCGAAAGCCCCCGCCGCACCACGAAGGCCGGATCCGGACTAGTTAAAATTAAGAGTACAATTTTGTCATATATACTATACGAGTACTAGAACTAGATTTGATGTTTAAGCAAACATCCATTCAATGTTTTTTTTAAAGGCAAATTCACACACCCTTAATAGTAACACGAATATATACACCATAAAATGTCCTAAGCAGGACTCGCGTGACTTCAATACTGCCAAGTCATTCATTGTGGTAAAATTATTAATCCCTATAAAATCTGTGCTACCAAAATTGTAAAAAACCATCTTTAAATTAAAAATGTAACTCGAACGTTAATAAAGCCACCGTGGATAAACTAAACTATTAATATAGTTATATTAGAAATAGTGCATTAATTTTCAATGTCTTGTAAAGGTAAGGATGGTGGTTTATGGATGTCCAAGTCTTTCTCTTAAGGGGCGTTTGATTTAAGGATTTCAATTCTCAGGATTTGAACATTTCAAATCTTATGGGATTTCAAATCTTGGGATATGATATCCTATTTTCTGTTTGGTTTGAGGTTTTCAAATCTCAGACTTTGTAATGCGAACCCAAAACAGGAACGCGATTGAAAAACGCAAACCCGAAATTGAAACGTGAATCCAAAACTGGAATGCGACCGTGATACGTGAACTCGAAACCGAAATGCGAACCCGATGAATTAGGCTCTATTTTTGAGTCAACAACAAGCGTCGATTTATTGGTGTATTAACTGCCGTTTAGATACTAAATTGAATTCCATGTAGGATTTAAAACCCATGAAAATTTGATTCTACCATTTTCATGGCGTCTCAATTTTATTTATATTTGCGTTTATTAATTTATTTTTTTAAATTTTCTATTTATTTGCCGGAGGTCCACTCGAAAACAATCTCTTTATCCATCGAATATAGAGAGTGATGACTTTCTCTACTTTTGAGAGTGTTTCACTCTTGCTGGAGAAATGACTTGTTTTTATTCTTGGATAGGGGAAGGATTGTCCCAGGGGCGAGTCTAGCATGTATGCTATGGGGTCCTTTGACCCCACAATATTTTGATTTTTTTTTAAAATACTACTAAATTCTTAAAGGACACCACTAAATATAAAGATGTGACCCCATATATTTTTAGAATCAATATTTTTTTTTAATGTAAACAGTCATAATTAAAAAAAAAATTATAAAGTATCACTCAAATTGTATAGGACCCAATTGAATTTCGATCTTAGATTCGCCACTGGATTGTCCAATCTCACCTCTCCCATACACAAACATTATATGTAATGAATGTTATTGATTTTCCCTCCAGAAAACATTACATTTAATGAATGTTATTGATTTTGTCAAAAACATTGACATCTAATGATATTCTTTTTAACGAATGTTGATATTTTTCACAGAATTTAATATTTCTGATAAATTTTCACCAATTTTTGCTTAAACAATAACATTATATGTATGTAATCTTTTACTTCCTCCTTCCCCCAAAAATTCACTTCGATCTTAATTAGCCACACACACACACACACACACACACACACACACACACACACACACACACACACACATATATATATATATATATATATATATATATATATATATATATATATATATATATATATATATATATATATATATATTGATAATGCTAAAAACGAACATATATTTCATATCATTATCCTTCAAGAAAGACAAGCTTTTAGTTGCAATTGTTCTATTTACAAGTGATATTCGTTTAAATATTAAAAGGTGAAGACAAAAGACAGATTCGACGAATTGAAGACGCAAATGACCAAAACGCTAAAAAGTATAAAGTACAATCCAAGTGGTTCAATTTATTGATGAGAAACGTCTCAAAATTACAAGAGTACCAGCCGCAAAACGCAAAGTACAAGATATTAAATCGTACGAAAGGACGTTCGAAAATCCGAAACCGGGACATGAACCAACTATCAACGCGCGACGCAACGGACCTAAAATTACAAGTCAACTATTCACAAGAATATAATATAATATATATATAATTATATAAAATTATATATATATATATATATATATTATATTATATATTAAATAAATACGAGCAGCCCACGTTTAAAATGCAATGTGACCAGGAGATGGCTGCCATGCGATCGCATGGCCTGGTAGCCTTAAACCCATGCGATCGCATGGCTCACTGTAGCTGACCAGGTTCTATAAAAAGGCAGTTTGCTCGACGTTTTATACACATCATATCCATCTACTCTCTATCTCTCAAATATATATTTATATTTATATTTTAATTATAATTTTAATTTAAGTTTAATAATAATAAGGTTATGTTAGCGAAAGTTTTAAGTTTGTAAGTCGAAATTCTGTCCGTGTAACACTACGCGATTAATACTCATTGTAAGTTATGTTCAACCTTTTTAAATTAATGTCTCGTAGCTAAGTTATTATTATGCTTATTTAAATCGAAGTAATCATGATGTTGGGCTAAATAATAAAGACGGGGTTATTGGGCTTTGTACCATAATTGGGGTTTGGACAAAAGAACGACACTTGTGAAAATTAGACTATGGGCTATTAATGGGCTTTATATTAACTAAACGATACCTCGTTAATTTAATATAAAGATTACAATTTGACGTATCTATATATAACAACATGAAATGTCCCGTTCTTATTGATTAAAAACGTTACATATTAATTGATTTCGTTGCGAGGTTTTGACCTCTATATGAGACGTTTTTCAAAGACTGCATTCATTTTAAAACAAACCATAACCTTTATTTCATCAATAAAGGTTTAAAAAGCTTTACGTAGATTATCAAATAATGATAATCTAAAATATCCTGTTTACACACGACCATTACATAATGGTTTACAATACAAATATGTTACAACAAAATAAGTTTCTTGAATGCAGTTTTTACACAATATCATACAAGCATGGACTCCAAATCTCGTCCTTATTTAAGTATGCGACAGCGGAAGCTCTTAATAATCACCTGAGAATAAACATGCTTAAAACGTCAACAAAAATGTTGGTGAGTTATAGGTTTAACCTATATATATCAAATCATAATAATAGACCACAAGATTTCATATTTCAATACACATCCCATACATAGAGATAAAAATCATTCATATGGTGAACACCTGGTAACCGACATTAACAAGATGCATATATATAAGAATATCCCCATCATTCCGGGACACCCTTCGGATATGATATAAATTTCGAAGTACTAAAGCATCCGGTACTTTGGATGGGGTTTGTTAGGCCCAATAGATCTATCTTTAGGATTCGCGTCAATTAGGGTGTCTGTTCCCTAATTCTTAGATTACCAGACTTAATAAAAAGGAGCATATTCGATTTCGATAATTCAACCATAGAATGTAGTTTCACGTACTTGTGTCTATTTTGTAAATCATTTATAAAACCTGCATGTATTCTCATCCCAAAAATATTAGATTTTAAAAGTGGGACTATAACTCACTTTCACAGATTTTTACTTCGTCGGGAAGTAAGACTTGGCCACTGGTTGATTCACGAACCTATAACAATATATACATATATATCAAAGTATGTTCAAAATATATTTACAACACTTTTAATATATTTTGATGTTTTAAGTTTATTAAGTCAGCTGTCATCGTTAGTAACCTACAACTAGTTGTCCACAGTTAGATGTACAGAAATAAATCGATAAATATTATCTTGAATCAATCCACGACCCAGTGTATACGTATCTCAGTATTGATCACAACTCAAACTATATATATTTTGGAATCAACCTCAACCCTGTATAGCTAACTCCAACATTCACATATAGAGTGTCTATGGTTGTTCCGAAATATATATAGATGTGTCGACATGATAGGTCGAAACATTGTATACGTGTCTATGGTATCTCAAGATTACATAATATACAATACAAGTTGATTAAGTTATGGTTGGAATAGATTTGTTACCAATTTTCACGTAGCTAAAATGAGAAAAATTATCCAATCTTGTTTTACCCATAACTTCTTCATTTTAAATCCGTTTTGAGTGAATCAAATTGCTATGGTTTAATATTGAACTCTATTTTATGAATCTAAACAGAAAAAGTATAGGTTTATAGTCGGAAAAATAAGTTACAAGTCGTTTTTGTAAAGGTAGTCATTTCAGTCGAAAGAACGACGTCTAGATGACCATTTTAGAAAACATACTTCCACTTTGAGTTTAACCATAATTTTTGGATATAGTTTCATGTTCATAATAAAAATCATTTTCCCAGAATAACAACTTTTAAATCAAAGTTTATCATAGTTTTTAATTAACTAACCCAAAACAGCCCGCGGTGTTACTACGACGGCGTAAATCCGGTTTTACGGTGTTTTTCGTGTCTCCAGGTTTTAAATCATTAAGTTAGCATATCATATAGATATAGAACATGTGTTTAGTTGATTTTAAAAGTCAAGTTAGAAGGATTAACTTTTGTTTGCGAACAAGTTTAGAATTAACTAAACTATGTTCTAGTGATTACAAGTTTAAACCTTCGAATAAGATAGCTTTATATGTATGAATCGAATGATGTTATGAACATCATTACTACCTTAAGTTCCTTGGATAAACCTACTGGAAAAGAGAAAAATGTATCTAGCTTCAACGGATCCTTGGGTGGGTCGAAGTTCTTGAAGCAGAATCATGACACGAAAACAAGTTCAAGTAAGATCATCACTTGAAATAAGATTGTTATAGTTATAGAAATTGAACCAAAGTTTGAATATGATTATTACCTTGTATTAGAATGATAACCTACTGTAAGAAACAAAGATTTCTTGAGGTTGGATGATCACCTTACAAGATTGGAAGTGAGCTAGCAAACTTGAAAGTATTCTTGATTTTATGTAACTAGAACTTGTAGAATATATGAAGAACACTTAGAACTTGAAGATAGAACTTGAGAGAGATCAATTAGATAAAGAAAATTGAAGAATGAAAGTGTTTGTAGGTGTTTTTGGTCATTGGTGTATGGATTAGATATAAAGGATATGTAATTTTGTTTTCATGTAAATAAGTCATGAATGATTACTCATATTTTTGTAATTTTATGAGATATTTCATGCTAGTTGCCAAATGATGGTTCCCACATGTGTTAGGTGACTCACATGGGCTGCTAAGAGCTGATCATTGGAGTGTATATACCAATAGTACATACATCTAAAAGTTGTGTATTGTACGAGTACGAATACGGGTGCATACGAGTAGAATTGTTGATGAAACTGAACGAGGATGTAATTGTAAGCATTTTTGTTAAGTAGAAGTATTTTGATAAGTGTATTGAAGTCTTTCAAAATTGTATAAATACATATTAAAACACTACATGTATATACATTTTAACTGAGTCGTTAAGTCATCGTTAGTCATTACATGTAAGTGTTGTTTTGAAACCTTTAAGTTAACGATCTTGTTAAATGTTGTTAACCCAATGTTTATAATATCAAATGAGATTTTAAATTATTATATTATCATGATATTATCATGTATGAATATCTCTTAATATGATATATATATATACATTAAATGTCTTTACAACGATAATCGTTACATATATGTCTCGTTTAAAAATCATTAAGTTAGTAGTCTTGTTTTTACATATGTAGTTCATTGTTAATATACTTAATGATATGTTTACTTATCATAGTATCATGTTAACTATATATATATCCATATATATATGTCATCATATAGTTTTTACAATTTTTAACGTTCGTGAATCACCGGTCAACTTGGGTGGTCAATTGTCTATATGAAACATATTTCAATTAATCAAGTCTTAACAAGTTTGATTGCTTAACATGTTAGAAACATTTAATCATGTAAATATCAATCTCAATTAATATATATAAACATGGAAAAGTTCGGGTCACTACAGTACCTACCCGTTAAATAAATTTCGTCCCGAAATTTTAAGCTGTTGAAGGTGTTGACGAATCTTCTGGAAATAGATGCGGGTATTTCTTCTTCATCTGATCTTCACGCTCCCAGGTGAACTCGGGTCCTCTACGAGCATTCCATCGAACCTTAACAATTGGTATCTTGTTTTGCTTAAGTCTTTTAACCTCACGATCCATTATTTCGACGGTTTCTTCGATGAATTGAAGTTTTTCGTTGATTTGGATTTCATCTAATGGAATAGTGAGATCTTCTTTAGCAAAACATTTCTTCAAATTCGAGACGTGGAAAGTGTTATGTACAGCCGCGAGTTGTTGAGGTAACTCAAGTCGGTAAGCTACTGGTCCGACACGATCAATAATCTTGAATGGTCCAATATACCTTGGATTTAATTTCCCTCGTTTACCAAATCGAACAACGCCTTTCCAAGGTGCAACTTTAAGCATGACCATCTCTCCAATTTCAAATTCTATATCTTTTCTTTTAATGTCAGCGTAGCTCTTTTGTCGACTTTGGGCGGTTTTCAACCGTTGTTGAATTTGGATGATCTTCTCGGTAGTTTCTTGTATAATCTCCGGACCCGTAATCTGTCTATCCCCCACTTCACTCCAACAAATCGGAGACCTGCACTTTCTACCATAAAGTGCTTCAAACGGCGCCATCTCAATGCTTGAATGGTAGCTGTTGTTGTAGGAAAATTCTGCTAACGGTAGATGTCGATCCCAACTGTTTCCGAAATCAATAACACATGCTCGTAGCATGTCTTCAAGCGTTTGTATCGTCCTTTCGCTCTGCCCATCAGTTTGTGGATGATAGGCAGTACTCATGTCTAGACGAGTTCCTAATGCTTGCTGTAATGTCTGCCAAAATCTTGAAATAAATCTGCCATCCCTATCAGAGATAATAGAGATTGGTATTCCATGTCTGGAGACGACTTCCTTCAAATACAGTCGTGCAAACTTATCCATCTTGTCATCTTCTCTTATTGGTAGGAAGTGTGCTGATTTGGTGAGACGATCAACTATTACCCAAATAGTATCAAAACCACTTGCAGTCCTTGGCAATTTAGTGATGAAATCCATGGTAATGTTTTCCCATTTCCATTCCGGAATTTCGGGTTGTTGAAGTAGACCTGATGGTTTCTGATGCTCAGCTTTGACCTTAGTACACGTCAAACATTCTCCTACGTATTTAGCAACATCGGCTTTCATACCCGGCCACCAAAAATGTTTCTTGAGATCCTTGTACATCTTCTCCGTTCCAGGATGTATTGAGTATCTGGTTTTATGAGCTTCTCTAAGTACCATTTCTCTCATATCTCCAAATTTTGGTACCCAAATCCTTTCAACCCTATAACGGGTTCCGTCTTCCCGAATATTAAGATGCTTCTCCGATCCTTTGGGTATTTCATCCTTTAAATTTCCCTCTTTTAAAACTCCTTGTTGCGCCTCCTTTATTTGAGTAGTAAGGTTATTATGAATCATTATATTCATAGATTTTACTCGAATGGGTTCTCTGTCCTTCCTGCTCAAGGCATCGGCTACCACATTTGCCTTCCCCGGGTGGTAACGAATCTCAAAGTCGTAATCATTCAATAATTCAATCCACCTACGCTGCCTCATATTCAGTTGTTTCTGATTAAAAATGTGTTGAAGACTTTTGTGGTCGGTATATATAATACTTTTGACCCCATATAAGTAGTGCCTCCAAGTCTTTAATGCAAAAACAACCGCGCCTAATTCCAAATCATGCGTCGTATAATTTTGTTCGTGAATCTTCAATTGTCTAGACGCATAAGCAATCACCTTCGTTCGTTGCATTAATACACAACCGAGACCTTGCTTTGATGCGTCACAATAAATCACAAAATCATCATTCCCTTCAGGCAATGACAATATAGGTGCCGTAGTTAGCTTTTTCTTCAATAACTGAAATGCTTTCTCTTGTTCATCATTCCATTCAAATTTCTTCCCTTTATGCGTTAATGCAGTCAAGGGTTTTGCTATTCTGGAAAAGTCTTGGATGAACCTTCTGTAGTAACCAGCTAGTCCTAAAAACTGGCGTATGTGTTTCGGAGTTTTCGGGGTTTCCCACTTTTCAACAGTTTCTATCTTTGCCGGATCCACCTTAATACCTTCTTTGTTCACTATGTGACCGAGGAATTGAACTTCTTCCAACCAAAATGCACACTTTGAAAACTTAGCGTACAATTCTTCCTTCCTCAATACTTCTAACACCTTTCTCAAATGTTCACCATGTTCTTGGTCATTCTTTGAGTAAATAAGTATGTCATCAATGAAAACAATGACAAACTTGTCAAGGTATGGTCCACACACTCGGTTCATAAGGTCCATGAACACAGCTGGAGCATTAGTTAAACCAAATGGCATGACCATAAACTCGTAACGACCGTAACGTGTTCTGAAAGCAGTCTTTGGAATATCATCTTCTTTCACCCGCATTTGATGATACCCGGAACGTAAGTCAATCTTTGAATAAACAGACGAGCCTTGTAGTTGATCAAATAAGTCGTCGATTCTCGGTAATGGGTAGCGGTTCTTGATGGTAAGTTTGTTCAACTCTCGGTAGTCGATACATAACCTGAATGTACCATCTTTCTTCTTGACAAACAAAACAGGAGCTCCCCACGGTGATGTGCTTGGTCGAATGAAACCACGCTCTAAAAGTTCTTGTAATTGGCTTTGCAGTTCTTTCATCTCGCTGGGTGCGAGTCTGTAAGGAGCACGAGCTATTGGTGCAGCTCCTGGTACAAGATCTATTTGAAATTCAACGGATCGATGTGGGGGTAATCCCGGTAATTCTTTCGGAAATACATCGGGAAATTCTTTTGCGACGGGAACATCATTGATGCTCTTTTCTTCAGTTTGTACTTTCTCGACGTGTGCTAGAACAGCATAGCAACCTTTTCTTATTAGTTTTTGTGCCTTCAAATTACTAATAAGATGTAGCTTCGTGTTTCCCTTTTCTCCGTACACCATTAAGGGTTTTCCTTGTTCTCGTATAATGCGAATTGCATTTTTGTAATAAACGATCTCTGCTTTCACTTCTTTCAACCAGTCCATACCGATTATCACATCAAAACTCCCTAACTCTACTGGTATCAAGTCAATCTTAAATGTTTCGCTAACCAGTTTAATTTCTCGATTCCGACATATATTATCTGCTGAAATTAATTTACCATTTGCTAATTCGAATAAAAATTTACTATCCAAAGGCGTCAATGGACAACTTAATTTAGCACAAAAATCTCTACTCATATAGCTTCTATCCGCACCCGAATCAAATAAAACGTAAGCAGATTTATTGTCAATAAGAAACGTACCCGTAACAAGCTCCGGGTCTTCCTGTGCCTCTGCCGCATTAATATTGAAAACTCTTCCGCGGCCTTGTCCATTCGTGTTCTCCTGGTTCGGGCATTTTCTAATAATGTGGCCCGGTTTTCCACATTTATAACAAACTACATTAGCATAACTTGCTCCGACACTACTTGCTCCGCCATTACTCGTTCCGACACCATTTGTTCCTTTCGTTCTATTAACCCCTGGTCCGTAGACCTCACACTTCGCCGCGCTATGACCATTTCTTTTACACTTGTTGCAAAATTTGGTGCAGAACCCCGAGTGATACTTTTCACACCTTTGGCATAGCTGCTTCTGATTGTTGTTGTTGTTGTTGTTGTTGTTGCGGTTATTATTGTTGTTGGGATGATTGTTGTAGTTGTTGTTGTTGTTGTTGTTGTTGTTGTTGTTGTTGTTGTTGTTGTTGTTGGGGCGTTTGTTGTAGTTGCGATTGATGTTGCGATTGTTGGGATAATTGTTGCGATTATTGTTGTAATTGCTGTTGTTGTTGTATTGGTGATTCTTATCACCGTTTTCCTCCCACTTTCTTTTGACTTGCTTCACATTGGCCTCTTCAGCAGTCTGTTCTTTAATTCTTTCTTCAATCTGGTTCACTAGTTTGTGAGCCATTCTACATGCCTGTTGTATGGAGGCGGGCTCGTGTGAACTTATATCTTCTTGGATTCTTTCCGGTAATCCTTTCACAAACGCGTCGATCTTCTCTTCCTCATCTTCGAATGCTCCCGGACACAATAGGCACAATTCTGTGAATCGTCTTTAGTACGTGGTAATATCAAATCCTTGGGTTCGTAACCCTCTAAGTTCTGTCTTGAGCTTATTGACCTCGGTTCTGGGACGGTACTTCTCGTTCATCAAGTGCTTGAATGCTGACCACGGTAGTGCGTACGCATCGTCTTGTCCCACTTGCTCTGGATAGGTATTCCACCATGTTAACGCAGAACCTGTGAAGGTATGTGTAGCGTACTTTACTTTTTCCTATTCAGTACACTTACTTATGGCAAACACCGATTCGACCTTCTCGGTCCACCGTTTCAATCCGATCGGTCCTTCGGTTCCATCAAATTCCAAAGGTTTGCAGGCAGTGAATTCTTTGTAGGTGCATCCTACACGATTTCCTGTACTGCTAGATCCAAGGTTATTGTTGGTATGTAGCGCAGCCTGTACTGCGGCTATGTTTGAAGCTAGAAAAGTACGGAATTCCTCTTCATTCATATTCACGGTGTGTCGAGTAGTCGGTGCCATTTCCTTCAAAATAGTCAAATGGAACAAGTTAATCATACAGAATATTAAGAGTAGTTAATAGTATTTCGTAGCATAATATGAACTCATTTATAAAAGCTTTTTCTTCATATTAGCATTTTATAAGTTTAAATTCTGGTAGTACCTACCCGTTAAGTTCATACTTAGTAGCTAATATACAATTCAACTACTACAATTCTATATGAAAAACTGATTATAATAATATTTCGCGTTCAAACTTTTATACAATATTTTACAAACTTACAATACCGCTTATTTTACATAAAGCATGAAATATAGCACACAATAACTTTGATACAAGATAGTTGTGAAGATAATTCTAGCTAGTACACAAGTCGTTCAGCAAAGGCAATAAAGACACGTAATTCATACGTCCAGAAACAAGTCATGCATTCTGGTTTTACTAGGATTATTTCCCATCCTTGGTCTTGTGGAACATAACCGTTATGGCCGTTGATAAGACAGCGTGTTGTAACGTCGTCAAAGGGACGAGGGTTACGTAATGTCCAACAGTCCCGTAACAATCTAAAAACCTCATTTCTTACTCCAACTACCGACTCCGTCACTTGTGGGAACGTTTTGTTTAATAGTTGTAGCCCGATGTTCTTGTTCTCACTTTGGTGAGAAGCGAACATTACTAATCCGTAAGCATAACATGCTTCTTTATGTTGCATGTTAGCCGCTTTTTCTAAATCACGAAGTCCAATATTCGGATATATTGAGTCAAAATAATTTCTTAACCCATTGCGTAAAATAGCATTTGGGTTCCCCGCAATATATGCGTCAAAGTAAACACATCGTAACTTATGGATTTCCCAATGTGATATCCCCCATCTTTCGAACGAAAGCCTTTTATAAACCAAGGCATTCTTGGAACGTTCTTCGAATGTCTTACAAACTGATCTCGCCTTAAATAGTTGTACCGAAGAATTCTGACCGACTCTAGACAAGATTTCATCAATCATGTCTCCGGGTAGGTCTCTTAAAATATTGGGTTGTCTATCCATTTTGTGTTTTTATACTGTAAAATAGACAAGAGTTAGATTCATAAAAAAATTACTTATTAATACAAGCAATTTTTACATATATCATAAAGCATAAGCACACTATATTACTTATATTACACCACACGAATACAACTATCTTATTCCGACTCGCTTGTTTCTTCTTCTTCGGTTTTGGTTCGTTTTGCCAAGTTTCTAGGGATATATGATGTTCCCCTAATACGAGCCGTCGTTATCCACATTGGTTTAGAAAAACCTGGTGGTTTAGAGGTTCCCGGGTCATTGTTACAACTTAAGGACTTCGGGGGTTGACGATACATATAAAGTTCATCGGGGTTGGAATTAGATTTCTCTATTTTTATGCCCTTTCCTTTATTATTTTCTTTTGCCTGTTTAAATTCAGTTGGGGTAATTTCTATAATATCATCGGAATTCTCGTCGAAATCCGATTCATCGAAGAATTGGTAATCCTCCCAATATTTTGCTTCCTTGGCGAAAACACCATTGACCATAATTAACCTTGGTCGGTTGGTTGAGGATTTTCTTTTACTTAACCGTTTTATTATTTCCCCCACCGGTTCTATTTCTTCATCCGGTTCCGATTCTTCTTCCGGTTCCGATTCTTCTTCCGGTTCCGACTCTTCTTCCGGTTCCTCTTCGGGAACTTGTGAATCAGTCCACGAATCATTCCAATTTACATTTGACTCTTCATTATTATTAGGCGAGTCAATGGGACTTGTTTTAGAGGTAGACATCTATCACATAATATCAAACGCGTTAAGAGATTAGTATATCACATAATATTCACATGTTAAAAATATATAGTTTCCAACAAAATTTGTTAAGCAATCATTTTTCAAGTAAACACGGTCGAAGTCCAGACTCACTAATGCATCCTAACAAACTCGATAAGACACACTAATGCAAAATTCTGGTTCTCTAAGACCAACGCTCTGATACCAACTGAAATGTCCCGTTCTTATTGATTAAAAACGTTACATATTAATTGATTTCGTTGCGAGGTTTTGACCTCTATATGAGACGTTTTTCAAAGACTGCATTCATTTTAAAACAAACCATAACCTTTATTTCATCAATAAAGGTTTAAAAAGCTTTACGTAGATTATCAAATAATGATAATCTAAAATATCCTGTTTACACACGACCATTACATAATGGTTTACAATACAAATATGTTACAACAAAATAAGTTTCTTGAATGCAGTTTTTACACAATATCATACAAGCATGGACTCCAAATCTCGTCCTTATTTAAGTATGCGACAGCGGAAGCTCTTAATAATCACCTGAGAATAAACATGCTTAAAACGTCAACAAAAATGTTGGTGAGTTATAGGTTTAACCTATATATATCAAATCATAATAATAGACCACAAGATTTCATATTTCAATACACATCCCATACATAGAGATAAAAATCATTCATATGGTGAACACCTGGTAACCGACATTAACAAGATGCATATATATAAGAATATCCCCATCATTCCGGGACACCCTTCGGATATGATATAAATTTCGAAGTACTAAAGCATCCGGTACTTTGGATGGGGTTTGTTAGGCCCAATAGATCTATCTTTAGGATTCGCATCAATTAGGGTGTCTGTTCCCTAATTCTTAGATTACCAGACTTAATAAAAAGGGGCATATTCGATTTCGATAATTCAACCATAGAATGTAGTTTCACGTACTTGTGTCTATTTTGTAAATCATTTATAAAACCTGCATGTATTCTCATCCCAAAAATATTAGATTTTAAAAGTGGGACTATAACTCACTTTCACAGATTTTTACTTCGTCGGAAAGTAAGACTTGGCCACTGGTTGATTCACGAACCTATAACAATATATACATATATATCAAAGTATGTTCAAAATATATTTACAACACTTTTAATATATTTTGATGTTTTAAGTTTATTAAGTCAGCTGTCCTCGTTAGTAACCTACAACTAGTTGTCCACAGTTAGATGTACAGAAATAAATCGATAAATATTATCTTGAATCAATCCACGACCCAGTGTATACGTATCTCAGTATTGATCACAACTCAAACTATATATATTTTGGAATCAACCTCAACCCTGTATAGCTAACTCCAACATTCACATATAGAGTGTCTATGGTTGTTCCGAAATATATATAGATGTGTCGACATGATAGGTCGAAACATTGTATACGTGTCTATGGTATCTCAAGATTACATAATATACAATACAAGTTGATTAAGTTATGGTTGGAATAGATTTGTTACCAATTTTCACGTAGCTAAAATGAGAAAAATTATCCAATCTTGTTTTACCCATAACTTCTTCATTTTAAATCCGTTTTGAGTGAATCAAATTGCTATGGTTTCATATTGAACTATATTTTATGAATCTAAAGAGAAAAAGTATAGGTTTGTAGTCGGAAAAATAAGTTACAAGTCATTTTTGTAAAGGTAGTCATTTCAGTCGAAAGAACGACGTCTAGATGACCATTTTAGAAAACATACTTCCACTTTGAGTTTAACCATAATTTTTGGATATAGTTTCATGTTCATAATAAAAATCATTTTCCCAGAATAACAACTTTTAAATCAAAGTTTATCATAGTTTTTAATTAACTAACCCAAAACAGCCCGCGGTGTTACTACGACGGCGTAAATCCGGTTTTACGGTGTTTTTCGTGTCTCCAGGTTTTAAATCATTAAGTTAGCATATCATATAGATATAGAACATGTGTTTAGTTGATTTTAAAAGTCAAGTTAGAAGGATTAACTTTTGTTTGCGAACAAGTTTAGAATTAACTAAACTATGTTCTAGTGATTACAAGTTTAAACCTTCGAATAAGATAGCTTTATATGTATGAATCGAATGATGTTATGAACATCATTACTACCTTAAGTTCCTTGGATAAACCTACTGGAAAATAGAAAAATGGATCTAGCTTCAACGGATCCTTGGATGGCTCGAAGTTCTTGAAGCAGAATCATGACACGAAAACAAGTTCAAGTAAGATCATCACTTGAAATAAGATTGTTATAGTTATAGAAATTGAACCAAAGTTTGAATATGATTATTACCTTGTATTAGAATGATAACCTACTGTAAGAAACAAAGATTTCTTGAGGTTGGATGATCACCTTACAAGATTGGAAGTGAGCTAGCAAACTTGAAAGTATTCTTGATTTTATGTAACTAGAACTTGTAGAATATATGAAGAACACTTAGAACTTGAAGATAGAACTTGAGAGAGATCAATTAGATAAAGAAAATTGAAGAATGAAAGTGTTTGTAGGTGTTTTTGGTCGTTGGTGTATGGATTAGATATAAAGGATATGTAATTTTGTTTTCATGTAAATAAGTCATGAATGATTACTCATATTTTTGTAATTTTATGAGATATTTCATGCTAGTTGCCAAATGATGGTTCCCACATGTGTTAGGTGACTCACATGGGCTGCTAAGAGCTGATCATTGGAGTGTATATACCAATAGTACATACATCTAAAAGTTGTGTATTGTACGAGTACGAATACGGGTGCATACGAGTAGAATTGTTGATGAAACTGAACGAGGATGTAATTGTAAGCATTTTTGTTAAGTAGAAGTATTTTGATAAGTGTATTGAAGTCTTTCAAAAGTGTATAAATACATATTAAAACACTACATGTATATACATTTTAACTGAGTCGTTAAGTCATCGTTAGTCATTACATGTAAGTGTTGTTTTGAAACCTTTAAGTTAACGATCTTGTTAAATGTTGTTAACCCAATGTTTATAATATCAAATGAGATTTTAAATTATTATATTATCATGATATTATCATGTATGAATATCTCTTAATATGATATATATATATACATTAAATGTCTTTACAACGATAATCGTTACATATATGTCTCGTTTAAAAATCATTAAGTTAGTAGTCTTGTTTTTACATATGTAGTTCATTGTTAATATACTTAATGATATGTTTACTTATCATAGTATCATGTTAACTATATATATATCCATATATATATGTCATCATATAGTTTTTACAATTTTTAACGTTCGTGAATCACCGGTCAACTTGGGTGGTCAATTGTCTATATGAAACATATTTCAATTAATCAAGTCTTAACAAGTTTGATTGCTTAACATGTTGGAAACATTTAATCATGTAAATATCAATCTCAATTAATATATATAAACATGGAAAAGTTCGGGTCACTACACAACACACGCTTAATCGGGTACGGTGGGCGGGATATCTATAAATACGAATAATTGTTCATTTTACTGGACACGGGAATTGATTAATAGTTAATGGACTCATTAAAATAGGGGTGGATTACATTCAAGGGTAATTGGTGTAATTGTTAATAAAGTAGTAAAACCTTGGATTAATCGATAACCTGGTGTATTCATTAAACAAAGTATTAAGACCTTGTTAAAGTTCGAATCCCCAATTAGTTGGAATATTTAACTTCGGATATAAGGTTAATTTGACGAAGATCCTCGCACTTTATAATTATGACCGATGGACTATTATGGACAAAACCGTATGGACATATCGAATAATCCAGGACAAAGGACAATTAACCCATGGTAATAAATTAAAATCAACACGTCGAACATCATGATTACGGAAGTTTAAATAAGCATAATTCCTTTATTTTATATCTTATCGCACTTTTAATTATCGTACTTTTTAATTATCGCAATTTTATTTATCGTCATTTTATTTATAGCACATTAAATTATCGCACTTTTATTATCGTTATTTAATTTACGCTTTAAATTAAGTCATTTGTATATTTAATATTTTACATTAGGTTTTAATTGCGACTTAATACATAAAATCGACAAACCGGTCATTAAACGGTAAAACCCCATTTTTATAATAATAATAATACTACTTATATATATATATATATATATATATATATATATATATATATATATATATATATATATATATATATATATAGTTTTTAAAAATATAGCGTTAAACTTGGCTAGCTCCCTGTGGAACGAACCGGACTTATTAAAAACTACACTACTGTACGATTAAGTACACTGCTTATAGTGTTGTAGCAATGTTTAGGTATATCCACTCTATAAATAAATAAATAACTTGTGTAAAACTGTATCGTATTTAATAGTATTTCGTAGTAAAAATATAACTATTTCGTATACACCTCGCATAACATCAAGTATTTTTGGCGCCGCTGCCGGGGAAGAAAGCGAAACGCTATAAAAAAAATTTAGTTTTTAAAATATTTTTGTAAAAATATAATATTTCTTATTTTGTAAAAATATTTTGTTTTAGTAATAAGTGTTAAAATTACAAAAATATAAAAACATAAAAATATTTATGTATATATTTTTAAGTGTCTAAAAAAAATAAAATAATTAAAACTGAATCGGGCCTGGTACTGTAGCAGCCCAACAATCGCATGGCTAAGGTGCACTACACTCATGCGACTGCATGAGAGGTTCTGACAGCTGAAACCTGGTACGCCATAATTACATTAGGGTTTTTAAATTAATTATTATTATTATTATTAACCTAATTAGGGTTTTAATTAATTATATAGTTTTTAAGTTTAGTTTTAATTTATATTTAGTAATATTAAGTTTTAAAATTATTATTAATTATATAAATTACTACTTTTATAAAATAATAATATAAATATAATATTTTTTATAAAATTTGTATTTTTATCATTCTAGTTATAAATTGTATATTTTTATCGTTTAATTCGTAATTTGTATTTTTTTTCGTTCGTAACTAGTTTTAAACTTAGTATTTTGCCATAGTAGCTCTAGATTTTTAGACTTTGTCGTAAAATCCCTTAAGTGCTTTTTCTTTAGATTAAGATTTAGACGCTTTAGAAATTTACGACGTCGCTTATCGCTTTAGTATTTAATAGATTTTAGTGCCTATTAAGTTATTGCCGTTTTGGATATAGAATTCCTTTTAAGCTTTAATACCTTTAGACGCATCTTTTAATATTTAATGTTTAGACTTTTAAGTTTCGACGCTTTATTTTCTTTTTTTTATTTTTCGACTGTTTGTTTTTCGACGATTATTTTTCGACCTTTTATTTTTCGACGTTTTTCTACTCATTCCTTTTCTTTCTTATTTCTTGACGCTCTAGTTTTTAGGACATAGATTTTTTTTTTCAAAATTTCGACGAAAAATTATTTTAAGTGGTTAAATTAATAGACATCCAAAATTTTCTGATTCGTAGTAATAGTTGGATTTGTTAGTGGCGAGTTGTGGGCTTCCGATTTAAAGGGTTCTGGCTACCTACTGCATCTATTGGCTATTCGAAACGTGGACAAAATCAGAAAAGTCTATTAATTTGATAGCTTATATAATTTTTATCTTTTTTAACTAACAGGATATTCAGTGAATGCACCGAGGAAAACGTTCACCACCTTTCATACGTTCACCACCTGTAACTCGATCAAGACATCTAGCCAACATTGTCGCCGTTGATTTTTCTTTAGAATCGTCATCTAGTCTACCAAGTACTCTGATTCAAATTTCCGATAATCCATTTTTTAAACCCGACCTCACAATTGAGAATCTGGAGGATATTTAGGGACAATTCAAAGATCCTGAACCACTAATCATTCCTCCTGAATCACAAATCACTCATCCAGAGATTGTCGAGGAAGAGACCATTAAGTCAGAATCCTCTAGTAATTCAGATTCAACAATTTCAATCATGGAAAATCTGGAACCTCTAAGTATGGAAGACCGAATGAGGGCTAAACGCACTGGCCAAGGTCACGCAATTACTCAACCAGACATTAATGCACTAGATTATAAAATCAAAGAACAAATCCTACACATGGTAACAAATCAATGCCAATTTAGTGTTGCGCCAAAGGAAGATCCAAATGAACATCTTCGTACCTTTAATAGGATCTGTACTCTATTCAAAATCAGAGAAGTTGAGGATGAACAGATATATCTCATGTTATTTCCCTGGACTTTAAAGGGAGAAGCCAAAGATTGGTTAGAATCGCTACCTGAAGGGGCGATTGATACATGGGATGTTTTAGTTGAAAAATTTCTTAAACAATTCTTTCCGGCATCTAAAGCCGTGAGACTTCAAGGAGAAATAGTTACGTTCACACAAAAGCCAAATGAAACTCTATATGAGGCATGGACAAGATTTGGAAAGTTATTGAGAGGATGTCCTCAACATGGTTTAGACACTTATCAAACAGTTCAAATATTCTATCAAGGATGCGACATTACTAGACGCAAAGACATCTATATAGCAGCTGGTGGTTCCATTATGAAGAAAACCGCAACTGAAGCTTACAAAATTATTGATAACACAGCCTCCCACTCACATGAGTGGCATCAAGAAAAAGACATTGTTAGATCATCTAAAGCAGCTAGAGCTCATTCTAGCCATGACTTTGATTCCATTTCCGCAAAGTTAGATGCTTTCGAAAGACGAATGAAAAAGATGACTAAGGATATTCACGCAACATGAATTAGTTGTGAGCAGTGTGGAGGACCACATTTGACAAAAGATTGTCTCAGTATTAAACAAACAATGGAACAAAGAGAGAATGTTTCATACATGAACCAAAGGCCTGGAAATAATTATCAGAATAATTATCAACCGCCAAGACCAATCTACAATCAAAACCAGAATTATAACTGAAATGTTCCATACAACAACCAATAAGGTCCTAGCAATCAACAAGTATCTAACAATACCTACAATCAGCAAAGACCTATTTTTCCAAATAAACCACCACAAACCGATGATAAAAAGCCAAATTTAGAAGACATGATATCAAAGCTAGTTGAATCTCAAACGCAGTTTTTCACATCTCAGAAACAAACGAATGAACAAAATGGCCAAGCATTTAGAAATCAACAAGCTTCTATCCAAAATCTGGAATAAGAAGTAAGCAACCTAGCAAGGTTAATAGGTGAAAGAAAACCGGGGAGTCTACCTAGTGATACAAATGCTAACCCCCAAAATGAAACAGCTAAAGCCATTACCACGAGAAGTGGTATTACACTTAAACCACCTGAAATACCTGAAATTTCTGATGACTCTATTCTTACTACACAGACATCACAGCCTGAGCAAGAAAAGGAACCAGAATCGGTAGTTGAAAAGGTTAATGAAGATAACACAGTTAAAGCTAAACCTTATGTTAAACCATACCAACTACCACTTCCTTACCCAAGTAAAATGAGAAAAGAAAGACTTGAAGCCGAGCAATCCAAATTCTTGGATATGTTTAAAAAAATAAATGTAAACCTTCCTTTCATTGATGTGATTTCAGGAATGCCAAGATATGCTAAATTCCTGAAAGATCTAATCACAAATAGAAAGAAAATGGAAGAACTCTCGGCTGTTACTATGAATGCTAATTGTTCTGCAGTACTGTTGAATAAACTACCAGAAAAACTCTCAGACCCAGGAAGTTTCACAATTCCATGTTTTCTGAGTAGTCTTAGTTCAATAGAAGCATTGGCAGACTTAGGTGCTAGTATAAATTTAATGCCGTATTCACTATACGCTAAACTAGACCTTGGAGAATTAAAACCAACACGAATAAGCATACAACTAGCCGATCGATCAGTAAAATATCCTAGAGGGATAATGGAGAACATGCTAGTTAAAGTTGGTACTTTAGTATTTCTAGTAGATTTTGTTATTTTGGACATGGAAGAAGATTCTCGAGTTCCTCTCATATTAGGAAGACCATTCTTAAACACGGCTAAAGCAATAATAGACGTGTTCGGTAAGAAACTGACCCTAAGTATAGAGGACGAGAGTGTTACCTTTTCTGTTGATAGAGCCATGCAACAACCGCAATCTGCAGATGATACATGATATTATATTTAACCTATAGATTCACATGCAGATTTGTTAGAAGAATTTCCAGAATTACAAGGAACAGGAGAATATTTTTTAGGAGAAGGGACTGAACTAATTGATGAAGCTGAAATGTTACCCGCACTCATGGCTAATGAATACGAACCAACAACAGAAGAAATTCAAATGCTAAAAGAGGAAGACAGATATCGATACAAATCATCGATAGAAGAACCAGCGATATTAGAGTTAAAGTTACTTCCAAACCATTTGGAATACGCTTATTTACATGGTGAATCTGAATTACCTGTAATAATATCGTCTTCTCTTACGGAAAATGGAAAATCTCAACTCATTTCTGTGTTAAAAGCTCATAAACCAGCTATTGCATGGAAGATTCATGACATTAAAGGCATAAGTCCTTCGTATTGCACACATAAAATCCTTATGGAAGAAGGTCATAAAACCTATGTGCAATGCCAATGAAGACTAAATCCTAATATGCAAGATGTTGTTAAGAAAGAAATTATTAAACTGCTCGATGCAAGTTTAATTTATCCAATTTCTGATAGTCCATGGGTAATCCCAGTTCAATGTGTACCTAAGAAGGGTGGCATGACTGTCATCACAAATGAAAAAAATGAGCTTATTCCTACTAGGACTGTAACAGGATGGAGTGTCTGTATTGATTATAGAAAATTAAATGACGCCACCAGAAAAGATCACTTTCCCTTATCTTTCATTGATCAAATGTTAGAAAGATTAGTCGAGAATAGTTACTATTGTTTTCTTGACAGTTTTTCCGGATATTTTCAAATTCCAATCGCACCCGAGGACCAAGAGAAAACCACCTTCACGTGCCCTTATGGTACTTTTGCTTACAAACACATGCCATTTGGACTTTGCAATGCCCCTGTAACCTTTCAAAGATGTATGATGGCGATTTTTCACGACATGATAGAAGAATGCATGGAAGTTTTCATGGACGACTTTTCAGTCTTCGGTGATACTTTTGAATCATGTCTAGTTAATCTTGAACGAATGCTTATTAGATTCGAACAATCAAATCTAGTTCTTAATTGGGAGAAATGCCATTTCATGGTTAGAGAAGGCATCGTTCTTGGACATAAGATTTCAAAAGAAGGAATTGAAGTGGATAGAGCTAAAGTAGATGTAATTGCTAAACTTCCACATCCCACCAATGTTAGAGGAGTTAGGAGTTTTCTAGGGCATGCCGGTTTTTACCGACATTTCATAAAAGATTTTTCTAAAATTGCCACTCCTATGAATAAACTCTTAGAAAAAGATGCTCCATTCATCTTTTTAGATGAATGCATCAAATCTTTTAATATTCTTAAAGAAAAACTCACTAATGCGCCGATCATGATAACTCCAAATTGAAATCTACCGTTTGAACTTATGTGCGATGCAAGTGATTTTGCAATGGGAGCCGTTTTAGGTCAAAGGATTGAAAAACGATTTCAACCTATTTATTACGCTAGTAAGACGTTACAAGGAGCACAAACGAATTACACAACTACTGAAAAAGAACTCCTTGCTATTGTCTTTGCTTTTGACAAATTTCGTTCATATCTCGTTCTAGCTAAAACGGTGGTCTATACTGACCATTCTGCTCTTAGATACCTATTTTCAAAACAAGATGCTAAACCACGATTAATCCGTTGGATCTTACTCTTACAATAGTTCGATATTGAAATCCGAGACAAAAAGGGAGCAGAAAATCTTGCCGCTGATAATCTTTCTCGTCTTGAAAATCCCGATTTAGAAGTTCTAAATGAATCGGCTATACAAGATAACTTTTCTGATGAATATCTTTTGAAGATCGATTATAATGAAATTTCATGGTTTGCAGACTATGCAAACTACTTAGTATGTGGATTCCTTGAAAAAGGGTTGTCGTACCAAAAATGAAAGAAATTCTTTAGTGATATAAAACACTATTTTTGGGAAGATCCACATTTGTTTAAAAGTTGTCCCAATAGAATAATGCGCCGATGTGTATTCGGAAATGAAGCTAGTCAAATCTTAAATCATTGTCACACAGGACCAACAGGAGGGCATTATGGGCCTCAACTTACCGCAAGGAAAGTCTATGACGCTGGATTCTATTGGCCTACAATTTTCAAAGACGCACACCTTCTTTGTAAATCCTGTGATGCATGTCAACGGGTCGGAAAAATAAGTCAACGTGATGAAATGCCACAAAATGTCATTCAAGTATGTGAAGTATTTGACGTTTGGGGTATTGACTTTATGGGTCCATTTCCAAAATCTCATAATAATCTCTACATTCTCGTTGCCATTGATTATGTATCTAAATGGGTGGAAGCACAAGCTCTCCCAACTAACGATGCACGAGTTGTAGTCAACTTCTTAAAATATCTTTTTTCTAGGTTCGGAACACCGAAAGCTTTAATAAGTGATCGGGGTACTCATTTTTGTAATAATCAACTTGAGAAAGTTCTCAAAAGATATGGAGTAACTCATAAAATCTCAACCGCTTATCATCCACAAACAAGTGGACAAGTTGAAAATACCAACCGAGCTTTAAAACGTATTCTAGAGAAAACCATAGGATCAAATCCGAAGGAATGGTCCATGAAATTGGAGGATGCACTCTGGGCTTTTAGAACAGCCTACAAAACTGCAATTGGAACCACATCTATTAAACTTGTTTACGGAAAAGCATGTCACCTTCCAGTAGAAATTGAGCACAAAGCATTTTGGGCTTTGAAGACATGTAATCTTGATTTGTATGAAGCCGGACGTCTATGGTTAAGTCAACTAAATGAATTAGAAGAATTAAGACATGAAGCATATGAAAATTCGTTAATCTATAAGGAAAAAACGAAGAAATGGCATGATAAAAGAATCAGAAGTTCAAAAGAATTTAAGGAAGGAGATAGAGTTCTTCTTTTTAATTCACGATTCAAGCTATTTCCTGGAAAATTGAAATCAAGATGGTCTGGACCATTCATAGTGAAAAGAGTTTTTCCATACGGAACAGTAGAGTTAATAAATTCAAATGGGGTTGAATTTAAGGTTAATGGTCACAGAGTTAAACATTACATAGATAATCCAATGGAAGTTGAAGATGAAGTTAATCACAATTTCGACACCACAGCTAACTAAGTGTGGGAAGATTCGAATCTTTTAAGGGTAATAAGTATTTCTGTTAGAGTTAGATTTTCTGTTTTCGTGTAGTTCTCGAAAATGGAATCCGAATGGTCTTTCCCTAGCAGACCCTAAAGAACTAGTCTTCTCCCTCCATTCTGAATTTTTATTTCTTTTAGGTTTTACGAGATGAAGAATTCCTTTGATCTGAACCATGGTCTACTACTACACGCTATGATTACTAAACGTAATAATAACACTTTTCCGAGTGAACTGGTATCATTCATAAGAGGCAAAATGGACGAAGTGAGAAAAGAACTCAGGAAAGATCATCATAAGACACATTTTGGTAAAGGAAAATCAAAATCCGCAACAAAAAGAAGAGCACGACATCTTGAAAGATGTCATAAATGCAGAAAATGGTCACACGAAGGTAAAAGTTCAAACAATCAAACATATTCAAATACCGAATCTGTTACTCTATGCAGAGAAGGACCGTTCATATGTTTAGAAGAAAAGTTATTGAAGAATCGAGGTTACGCTTATGTAGCTATGGAAAATCAAATCACACAACTCTCCTATGAGTCGGCTAAAGCAGGTCTCTGAGAATTCTATCTCACAGATAAATATGTACAGTTTTTATTTTTATTTATTGCTTTTAACCTTTTGATAATAAACGCTGAATCGTTCGCTATAAAGTATTAAATTGATATTCAATAAAATTAGATATGCGAAACCAAAATTATTGATATCATACAAAAATTTATTACATCACTGCGAAATTTACCGTTTATTCATAAGGTATAAATATCTTTAATCAATCAATCCAAAATATTTCAAAAATTCGTCAGGAGTAAAACTAGGCAATATAGCCGAAATTACTTTACCCAAAAGAGGGACGTATATTTTTGATAATATTTGATTAATTAAAGTGGGATAAAAGACCAAAAAGATTTTTAATTTTAATTTTTACCTTGTTTTTAAATTAATATTAAATTATTATTGTAAATTTTTAAAACCAATATATTTAAGTTTTTAAACATTTTAAAAATTAATATTTTCAATATAATTTTGTAAAATTAATGTATATAAATATTAATAATATTTATGAAATTTTATGCATTTTAAATTTAAGTTTGGTGTGAATTTAAAAACAAAAATGTACTTTACTTCATCAAGTTAAAAATTGATTTATAAAATTCGTTGTGAGTTGAAGTCTAGGTCGTTGAACCGAAATTGCTTTACCCAAGGGCGGGACGAGAAATTTTGTTATAATTGTTTTAATTTTATTGATTTAAAGTATGCCAAAAACATTAAAAAAACTCAAAAATCTTTACTTTTAAAACAGCGCTTTAAAATGACAAATTTTAAAATTTTGTCGAGAGACGAACTAGGTCGACGTACCGAAACGCCCTCATTCTTAAAAGAAACAAAATTTTAATTAATTTAATTTTTATTTTATTAGTCAAAGGTTTTTATAAAAAAAAAGAAAAAAGAAATAGGACCCATGCGATCGCATGGGGTTTACACAGCAAAGCCATGCGATCGCATGGCATCAAAATGCTGGACAGATTGTTAAGTTCCAGTCGCTGGTCTCTGTCTCCTCACAATACACACACATATACGCGAAAACTCTCCCAAACACCCTCAATTTTCACCAATTTTTCACCAAAATCAACGAAATTCGTCACAATAATCCGCTATAATCATGTCTTTTCTCAGATGGGGAAGCAGAAAGGTAAAAATTTCACCTCTAAACTCATAAATTTCCTAATTTTTGTGATAATTACAAATATTTGTCCTAATTTGATTTTGATAATTTTTAGTGTAATTAGAGTTAAATTTTTAGTATATTATGTATGCATAACCTAGATTGATGCTATTTAACATGATTTGAAGCCAAAAACTTCAAAATTTTTAGAAATCTAGGGTTTGTGTTCTTGAGCAATTTGGGGCTTTTTGATATAAACAAGTTATGGCCGATTTTTGTGATGAATTATTGCTAAATTAAGTAGTGTAACATGTTTAGGTTGCTAAATGATCCAAACATTGATCCTAAACATGATTTTTGAGAATTAAAGTAGACTTTTTAAGTCTAAAATTCATGAACTTGATTAATTTGATATAAATGCCATTTGAAACTTGTTTAATTGTTAGTAATGATTATTTTGACATGTTATTTGAGATAAAAGCTTATGAACTTTGTAAACATTTTCATATATGATTATTTGAAAATGTGTATAATTGATAAAAATATGAAAATGAGTATAAGTTTAATGTGGATTAAACATGTTATTGTAATTGTTTTAATTTATTATTTTGCTAACACTAATGCATATTTGGATGCACAAATTTTGTGTTTAATATGTTTTGCAGAGAAATACAGATACGGACGGTGCATCATCGTCTAGGCAACCTGACCCGGAACCATAGCCAGAGATGCAATATCACGAACCGGAACAACAACCTGAACAACAACAACATTATGATCAACACGTGCCATACTATGAACCAGAACCACAATTTTTTATTGCCTACGTAGTATTTCCCGTTCACCATATAATAGAACACCCAACAATTCATGAAGAACAGTTGCATCCCAATTTAAGATTTGATAGAAGTTGGAGAGATTACCCAACATACCAAAGTAACAAATTTAAGCTTTGGACCAAAAATGTAGAAGTACCAAGGGTAATAGATTGGGAGCCTTTGGAAAGGGTCCACCTAGCTAACCCAATTAGGCAGCATCTAATCCAAAGGTATGACAGCTCTTCTTTTTCCGATTGGGAACGTTTATTTACCACTCGTACGCCTGTATATAAAGAGTGGTGTGTTGAGCTAATGAGTACTATAGCTTTTAATAAGGATGTTGATAGGTTAGACGATAAGAGTTTTCTTAGATTTTTACTTGGTCGTAGGATGTATAGGATGTCCATGCTGGACATGGCCAGGGCTTTATAGATTTACACTCCCGCTGAATTACTATCACCTGATTGTACAAATTTGATTTATCATGGTGAGAGGGTAGATAGAAATTTTGACGCTAACGCCATCTGGAGGCGTATGTCAAATTATAATGTTTTTACGCGGGGAGGAAGACACTCCTATTTAGATATTAATAAAGCCGAACTTCGTATAATACATAGATTTTTAGCAAACTCGATTACACAAAGAGGTAACAACAAGGAGAAAATGACCTTACACGATTTATTTTACCTTAAGTGCATTCGAGACACTAGAGGCTTTATTAATATCCCCTACTGTGTTGGTTTTTATCTGTCCAAAATGGTAGAAGGAATACAGGACGGAGGAATAATAGGAGGATGCATTTTTGTTACTCTCATTGGAGAGTATTTAGGTGTAGATAGGGAACAAGGGGGTCTAATGATGGTAGTTCGGGAATGAAATGTCCCGTTCATATTGATTATAAACGTTCCATATTAATTAATTTCGTTGCGAGGTTTTGACCTCTATATGAGACATTTTTCAAAGACTGCATTCATTTTTAAAACAACCATAACCTTTATTTTATCAATAAAGGTTTTAAAAACATTACGTAGATTATCAAATAATGATAATCTAAAATATACTGTTTACACACGACCATTACATAATGGTTTACAATAGAAATATATTACATCGACATATGTTTCTTGAATGCAGTTTTTACACAATATCATACAAACATGGACTCCAAATCTTGTCCTTATTTTAGTATGCAACAGCGGAAGCTCTTAGTATTCACCTGAGAATAAACATGCTTTAAACGTCAACAAAAATGTTGGTGAGTTATAGGTTTAACCTATATATATCAAATCGTAACAATAGACCACAAGATTTCATATTTCAATACACATCCCATACATAGAGATAAAAATCATTCATATGGTGAACACCTGGTAACCGACATTAACAAGATGCATATATAAGAATATCCCCATCATTCCGGGACACCCTTCGGATATGATATAAATTTCGAAGTACTAAAGCATCCGGTACTTTGGATGGGGTTTGTTAGGCCCAATAGATCTATCTTTAGGATTCGCGTCAATTAGGGTGTCTGTTCCCTAATTCTTAGATTACCAGACTTAATAAAAAGGGGCATATTCGATTTCGATAATTCAACCATAGAATGTAGTTTCACGTACTTGTGTCTATTTTGTAAATCATTTATAAAACCTGCATGTATTCTCATCCCAAAAATATTAGATTTTAAATGTGGGACTATAACTCACTTTCACAGATATTTCCTTCCTCAGAAATAAGACTTGGCCACGGATCGATTCACGAACCTATACAAATATGTACATATATATCAAAGTATGATAAAAATATAATTACAACCATTTTTATTATGTTTTAAAGATTTGAGTGTATTAAGTCAGCTGTCCTCGTTAGTAACCTACAACTAGTTGTCCACAGTTAGATGTACAGAAATAAATAGATATATATTATCTTGAATCAATCCATGACCCAGTGTATACACGTCTCAGGCTAGATCACAACTCAAAGTATATATATTTTTGGAATCAACCTCAACCCTGTATAGCTAACTCCAACATTACTGCATATAGAGTGTCTATGGTTGTTCCAAATAATATATATACATGGGTCGATATGATATGTCAAAACATTTGCATACATGTCTATGGTATCCCAAGATTATATAATATATTAGAATATATGTATAATACAATATAAGTTAGCTAGGATATGATTTGTATAGATTTGTTAAACATTTCCCGTAGCTAAAAAGATTAAAAATATCCAATCCTGTTTTATCCATAACTTCTTCATTTTAAATCCGTTTTGAGTGAATAAAATTGCTATGGTTTCATATTGAACTCTAATTTAAGAATCCAAACATAAAAAGTATAGGTTTATAGTTGGAAATTTAAGTTACATGTCAATTACTAAAGAGGTAGTCATTTCCGTCGAAAGAGCGATATCTTGATGACCATTTTGAAAAACATACTTTCACTTTGAGTTTAACCAAGATTTTTGGATATAGTTTCATGTTCATATGAAAAATCATTTTCCCAGAAGAACAACTTTTAAATAAAATTTTATCGTAGTTTTTAATTATCCAAACCAAAACAGCCCCCGGTTTCACTACGACGGCGTATATCCGATTTTATGGTGTTCATCGTGTTTCCAGATTTTAAATCATTAAGTTAGCATATCATATAGATATAGAACATGTGTTTAGTTGATTTTAAAAGACAAGTTAGAAGGATTAACTTTTGTTTGCGAACAAGTTTAGAATTAACTAAACAATGTTCTAGTGATTACAAGTTTAAACCTTCGAATAAGATAGCTTTATATGTATGAATCGAATGATGTTATGAACATCATTACTACCTCAAGTTTTCTGGATAAAACTATTGGAAATGAGAAAAATGGATCTAGTCTCAAAGGATCCTTGGATGGCTTGAAAGTTCTTGAAGCAGAATCATGACACGAAAACAGTTCAAGTAAGATTTTCACTCGAAATAAGATTGTTATAGTTGTAGAAATTGAATCAAAGTTTGAATATGAATATTACCTTGAATTAGAAATATAACCTACTATAAATAACAAAGGTTCCTTGATCTTAGATGATTACTTGGAATGGATTAGAAAGCTTGGAAGTAGACTTGCAAACTTGAAAGTATTCTTGATTTTTATGAAACTATACTTATGGAATTTATGAAGAACACTTAGAACTTGAAGATGGAACTTGAGAGAGATCAATTATATGAAGAAAATTGAAGAATGAAAGTGTTTGTAGGTGTTTTTGGTTGTTGGTATATGGATTAGATATAAAGGATATGTAATTTTGTTTTCATGTAAATAAGTCATGAATGATTACTAATATTTTTGTAATTTTATGAGATATTTCATTCTAGTTGCCAAATGTTGGTTCCCACATGTGTTAGGTGACTCACATGGGCTGCTAAGAGCTGATCATTGGAGTGTATATACCAATAGTACATACATCTAAAAGCTGTGTATTGTACGAGTACGAATACGGGTGCATACGAGTAGAATTGTTGATGAAACTGAACGAGGATGTAATTGTAAGCATTTTTGTTAAGTAGAAGTACTTTGACATGTGTCTCGAAGTCTTTCAAAAGTGTAAGAATACATATCAAAACACAACATGTATATACATTCTAATGGATTCGTTAAGTCTTCGTTAGTCATTACATGTAAGTGTTGTTTTGAAACCTTTAATTTAACGATCTCAATTAATGTTGTTAACCCAATGTTTATTATATCAAATTAGATGTTAAATTATTATATTATCATGATATTATGATGTATGAATATCTCTTAATATGATACATACATTAAAATATCGTTACAAGGATAATCGTTACATATAAGTCTCGTTTCGTAATTCTTGAGTTAGTAGTCTTGTTTTTACATATGTAGTTCATTGTTAACACACTTAATGATATATTTAAATATCATTTTATCATGTTAAATATAGTGTATCAATATCTTAATATGATTCATATGTATTTAGTAGACGTTATCATAACGATAATCGTTATATATATCATTTCGAGTTTCTTAACTTAGTAATCTCATTTCTTATGTATATCACACATTGTTAATATACTTAGTGAGATACTTACTCATCATAATCTCATGTCAACCATATATATATGTCTATATATACCACAACATGTAGTTTTCACAATTTTGTAACGTTCGTGAATCGCCGGTCAACTTGGGTGATCAATTGTCTATATGAAACTTATTTCATTTAATCAAGTCTTAACAAGTTTGATTGCTTAACACGTTGGAAACATTTAGTCATGTAAATATCAATCTCAATTAATATATATAAACATGGAAAAGTTCGGGTCACTACAGGGAACAAGACGATACTTTAGGTTTGCAAGTCTATCAAGGTGCAAAGGTATTGACTAGGAGACGCAATCAGGCAATGCCATATCGGGGCAACCATCCACATGTAGAGAGAGGTTCGGATGAGGAGATGGAGGAAGCAGATGACATCAGGGATGTCATTAGGGATAGTTTTACCGACGTTTTCTAGTGTATAGATGAGGTAGAAATGACTAACGAGGCAAGGCATCGTCGGTATGAGTAGTGGCAAGCCGCGAATGAGTATGAGACTTCCAGGCGATGACAACACGATAGCTGGCAAGTTCATCAGCACCAAATCATGAGCCAGCTATCATATCAGGTAACATATAACTACATCCCAACTCGACCTGCTTACTATCCACCACATCAGCCCGACATTCGACCACCCTTTAACCTGTACGACCCAAATCAAGCCTACCAGGACACCTATCACCAACCATGGAACCCGAACGACTGTATGAATTGGAATCGCTATCCAAATCAATAGTGTTCCACTGGTGATGTCTTATCTTTTATCTATTTTTATCTATTTATGTTAAACATTTAACATTGTGATACTTTAATGTAATGTTTAATATTTTTATTATTTTGTACTAATATTTCATTTTTGTAATTTGAAAGTAGAATATCAAGTCCCATTTCAAATTACCATGCATATTTATATTTGTATTGTATGTATTTTATCTCATGTACACAACAAGGTAAAACAACGCATTTTCAAAGACTGACATTAAGTTCAGCAAAAGCAACTAATTTTAACCACAAGATGCAAAATATATGTGAAATAACAACTGCTGGAATGAACAAATGATGTGCACCATTTATCATTCAAAACAAACAACAATATGTTTGGAAACTTTAGTAAAATTTAATCATTTTTCTACGCTAATCACCCTCAATAATTTAAATTGTTACTGATTTCTTGCGAATGAGGGCATTGCAAGATCTTAAGTGTGGGAAGGGGTTAAATTCTTTTGGGTTTTAAAATTTTAATTTAAACACTTGGTTACTATTAAAAATACTAGTAACGCAATAGTTGTATTAGAATCTAGTACTCTCTGATAATAAAGAACAGCCCTAGTCTTATATACTGACTACCCACTTCTAGTAAATTTTTTAAAAATTTTCAAATAAATGAATTCAAAATCATGTTTATACATATTTATGAACGATAAAACTAGGTGTTAACACCGAAATTATTGTTACCTCGGAAAGGACATAAATTGAGAAACAACCCAAAACACTTGAATTCATTTAAAATGGAATAGAGGAGAATAAATAATTAAAGATATTTTTGTACAAATAATTAAAGATACTTTTGTTTTGAACGATATTAATCAGTTTTACCCAGTTTATTGTAATATAAATAGAATTTATAAGGAAGTACAGTCTTTCGAGAAAAAGACACGCGCTTCTTGATTTAGGTCAGGAAGTTGTCGTCCAGACCAGTTGTAGAGTCTACGAAAAACCTTGAAAAGTTTTCTCAAAAATTAGCTGGAAATCCACGGACCTCAGCATCAAACAGGGTCAGCAATGGGTCAGACTTATCCTAACCATGAGAGGATCTATTTCGTACAATTGGGGGGGGGGGGGGGGCACCGTGCAAATTAGCTTTTAAGACTAATGAATCAGATCCCCAGAAAGGATAATCTCCTTAAAGATCAAAAATCAACTTTTAAGACAGATATTACTCAATCCTTGGGATTGACCTTAAAGATTGAGAATTACAAACTCATGGAATTCAATGATATCTAAACTCGAGCTTGAACGAGAAAATATTTTGATCAAATTACAAACCGATTTGTTTTCTGAAAACCCTATTTTCAATGCGTTCATTACCATTGAACGTAAAATCCTAGAAATTCACCTGGAATTCATTAGGTCACCTCAACCAAATCGGGTGTCAACCGAAAGAACGGTGGTTGCATAGCATGGTCGAAGACAGGACCTTGTGCCAGACCAAAAAACTATAGGGTGATCTTTACTATTGCTCCTACAAAGGATAGTAATTGCATCCGACATGATATAGACCATAATCAAAAGCATGTCACGGGACATTGCCTTAACAGTAGCTTGTTCAACGCTTTCCTTTACAACCGGACGGTAGTTTACCGAAAGGTAATATACGGAGCAAGTATACTAGACGTGTTGCTTTCCTAATACAAGGTTAGCAAGTGGGTGTCACAAAATCGCAAGTTTTGAGCTAAAATTTTTAAATCTGAAACCCACAAAACCCACAAAAACAATTTGCAAACACCGGTGAAGGGTTATTCCTGAAAACTTATCTAGGGTAAAAGCTAGACTGAATTTTCAAAAGATCAAATATTTTCATAAAGATCCAATTTCCTAAAGGATCTAAATTTTATAGTCATGTGGGACTGTAAACCACACCGTTACTACCATTGTTCATACCGCCGTATTAAAATCACTGATGTACAAAGTGTGAAGAATAAAGAAGTGATTCTAGTAAAGTTATATTCAAGTTCTATATTGCTTGAGGACAAGCAACGCTCAAGTGTGGAAATATTTGATAATGGTAAAAACGAACATATATTTCATAGCATTATCCTTCAAGAAAGACAAGCTTTTAGTTGCAATTGTTCTATTTACAAGTGATATTCGTTTAAATATTAAAAGGTGAAGACAAAAGACAGATTCAACGAATTGAAGACGCAAATGATCAAAACCCTAAAAAGTATAAAGTACAATCCAAGTGGTTCAATTTATTGATGAGAAACGTCTCAAAATTACAAGAGTACAAGCCACAAAACGCAAAGTACAAGATATTAAATCGTACGAAAGGACGTTCAAAAATCCGGAACCGGGACATGAACCAACTATCAACGCACGACGCAACGGACCTAAAATTACAAGTCAACGATTCACAAGAATATAATATAATATATATATAATTATATAAAATTATATATATTATATTATATATTAAATAAATACGAGCAGCCCACGTTTAAAATGCAATGTGACCAGGAGATGGCTGCCATGCGATCGCATGGCCTAGTAGCCTTAAACCCATTCGATCGCATGGCTCACTGTAGCTGACCAGGTTCTATAAAAAGGCAGTTTGCTCGACGTTTTATACACATCATATCCATCTACTATCTATCTCTCAAATATATATTTATATTTATATTTTAATTATAATTTTAATTTAAGTTTAATAATAATAAGGTTATGTTAGCGAATGTTTTAAGTTTGTAAGTCGAAATTCTGTCCATGTAACACTACGCGATTAATACTCATTGTAAGTTATGTTCAACCTTTTTAAATTAATGTCTCGTAGCTAAGTTATTATTATGCTTATTTAAAACGAAATAATCATGATGTTGGGCTAAATATTAAAATTGGGTAATTGGGCTTTGTACCATAATTGGGGTTTGGACAAAAGAACGACACTTGTGGAAATTAGACTATGGGCTATTAATGGGCTTTATATTAACTAAACGATACCTCGTTAATTTAATATAAAGGTTACAATTTGACGTGTCTATATATAACCACACACGCTTAATCGGGTACGGTGGGCGGGATATCTATAAATACGAATAATTGTTCATTTTACCGGACACGGGAATGGATTAATAGTTAATGGACTCATTAAAACAAGGGTGGATTACATTCAAGGGTAATTGGTGTAATTGTTAACAAAGTAGTAAAACCTTGGATTACACGCAGTCGATAACCTGGTGTATTCATTAAACAAAGTATTAAGACCTTTGATGTTGTAGCGTGGGGGTACGAAATAGTACTATATTTTTACTACGAAATACGTTACAAATTACACAAGTTTTAATTATTTATTTACAAATGGGATATACCTAAACCTTGCTACAACACTATAGGCAGTGTACCTAATCGTAGAGTAGTATAGTTTTTAGTAAGTCCGGTTCGTTCCACAGGGAGCGGGCTTATTGCACACTATATTTTTAAACAACTATATTTGTATAAAATATATATAATTATATATAATAATATATAAAAGGGGGTTTACCGTTTAATGACCGGTTTGTCGATTTATATTTTAAGCGAAGCGTATAGTAAATGACGATATTTAAATAACAATAAAATAAATAACAATAATTAAAATGACAATAAATAAAAGTACGAGAAAAAATGAAATAAAATATATTATGCTTATTTAAACTTCCGTAATCATGATGTTTGACGTGTTGATTTTAGTTTTATGCCCATGGGTTAATTGTCCTTTGTCCTGGATTATTTAATATGTCCGTCTGGTTTTCGTCCATAACAGTCCATCAGTCATAAATATAAAGTGCGAGTGTCCTCGTCAAATTATTATTATACCCGAAGTTAAATATTCCAACTAATTGGGGATTCGAATTGTAACAAGGTTTTAATACTTTGTTTAATGAATACACCAGGTTATCGACTGCGTGTAAACCAAGGTTTTACTACTTTGTTAACAATTACACCAATTACCCTTGAATGTAATTTCACCCCTGTTTTAATTATTCTAGTGGCTATTAATCCATTCCCGTGTCCGGTTAAATAAACGATTATTCGTACATATAAATACCCCGCCCATCGTGTCCGATTGAGTGTATATGGTAATTTATAGGGACGCCCAATTGTAGATCTTTATATTAACATTAACAAACTATCATTTAGTTAAACAAATATAAAGCCCATTAATAGCCCATAGTCTAATTTCCACAAGTGTCGTTCTTTTGTCCAAACCCCAATTATGGTACAAAGCCCAATTGCCCAATTTTAGTAATTAGCCCAACATCATGATTACTTCATTTTAAATAAGCATAATAATAACTTAGCTACGAGACATTAATTTAAAAAGGAGAACATAGCTTACATTGATTATTTATCGCGTAGTGTTACACGGACAGAGTTTCGACTTCAAAAACCCGTAAAATAACCTTTACATAACCCGAACTAATCTAATATAACACTAATCTATACTATATATATATATTTATTTATTTATTATCTTATGGAGTATTATTATTATTATTATTATTATATATTACTCGGCAGAATTCGCGACCTTTTATAGGGATTCTGAAATTTCTGTGCTCCGCGAGTCGCGGCACTTTTGGCCTTCCAGCTCCGCAAGTCGCGGAGGTTCCAAAACCAGCCCACAAGTTTAAGATCCAAGGCTGCCGACGGTTTTTATTTAAATATATATAATATATAAATAATTTTTATAATTATTTATATATTATATTATATTTATATACATAGTAGACTCGTAATTTTTTTTTCGTTGCGTCGAGCGTTGAGAGTTGGTTCATGTACCGGTTCTGAATTTTCGAACGTCCTTGCGTACGCTGAGATATTTTGTACTTTGCGTTTCGTAACTTGTACTCTTGTCATTTTTAGACGTTCCTTATCAATAAATTGAACCTTTTTAATTGTATCTTGTACTTTTGAGCTTTTTGGACCTTTGCGTCTTCAATTCGTTGTTTTCGCCTTTTGTCTTCGCACTTATTTAATATAAATGAATATTACATGAAAATGGAACAATTTCAACTGAAATCTTTACATATCGGAGGGATATTGATACTAAATATATGTTCATTTGGAGCACTATCAAATATCCCCACACTTGAACGTTGCTTGTCCTCAAGCAATACAGTCTTGAAATAAAACACACTAGAATCACTTCTTTATTCTTCACACTTTGTACATCAGTGACTTTGATACGGCGGTATAAACAATGATAGTAGCATTTGTGGTTTACAGTCCCACATGACTATGAAAATTTAGATCCGTTAGGAAATTGGATCTTTATAAAAACATTTGATCTTTTGAAAATTCATGCTAGATTTTACCCTAGACAGGTTTTCCGGAATAACCCTTCACCGGTGTTTGCAAAATATTTTTGTGGGTTGGTGGGTTTCAGATTTGAAAATTTTAGCTCAAAACTTATGGTTTTGTTTCACCCACTTGCTAACCTTGTATTAGGAAAGCAACACGTCCAGTTTACTTGTCCCGTATATTACCTTTCGGTAAACTACCTTCCGGTTGTAAAGGAAAGCGATGAACAAGCAACTGTTAAGGCAATGTCCCGTGACATGCTTTTGATTATGGTCTTTAACGTGTCGGATGCAATACTATCCTTTGTAGGAGCAATAGTAAAGATCACCCTATAGTTTTTCGGTCTTGGCAAAAGGTCCTGTCTTCGACCAATATGCAACCACCGTTCTTACGGTTGACACCCGATTTGGTTCAGGTGACCTAATGAATTCTAGGTGAATTCCTAGGATTTTACGTTCAATGGTAATGAACGCATTGAAAATGGGTTTTCAGAAAACAAATCGGTTTATAATTTGATCAAAATATTTTCTCGTTCAAGCTCGAGTTTAGATATCATTGAATTCCATGAGTTTGTAATTCTCAATCTTTAAGGTCAATCTCAAGGATTGAGTAATATCAGGCTTAAAAGCTGATTTTTAATCTTTTAAGGAGATTATCCTTTCTGGGGATCTGATTCATTAGTCTTATCAAGCTAATTTGCACGGTGCCTCCCCATTGTACGAGATAAATCCTTCTCATGGTTAGGATAAATCTGACCACTTGGTGACCCTGTTTTATGCTGAGGTCCGTGGATTTCATGCTGATTTTAGTGATGACTTTTCTAGATTTTTCGTCAACCTACAGCTGGTCTGGACGACAACTTCTTGACCTAAATCAAGAAGCGCGTGTCCTTTTCGGAAGACTTTACTTCCTTTTAATGATGGAATTGATTCATCGTGTAGATCCATCTTTCTTTAATAAATCGGGTAAAACAGTTAATTTAGTCCAAAACAAAAACACTTGCAATAAACTTTACAGAAACATGTGATAGATAATTTTTAATTGAATAACTTGGTACATTCTCCCCACACTTAGTTTCTTTTTTTGCCTTTTTATTCTCCTTTATTCTATTTTAAATGAATTCAATCGTTTTAGGGTGTTTCTCAATTTATGTCCTTTCCGAGGTAACGATAATTTCGGTATTAACACCTAGTTTTCATCGTTCATAAATATGTATAAACATGATTTTGACTTCATTTAGTTGAAAATTTTTCAAATTTTCACAAAATTTGGCAAATAAACTAAGTGCAAACCCGAGAGAATTTATAACCCTTCCCCACACTTGAGATCATGCAATGCCCTCATTTACATGAAATCAGACTATAATTATAAATTCATGAGGGTGATTAGTGTAGAAAAGTAATTAAAAATACCCAGTTTGTAATTACAAAGCTCGTCGAATGATAGATGGCGCGTCTCATCGTTCATTCCTTTATGTTTTATCACACATATTTTTCTTCAAAAACGGTTGCTTTTCTGAACTGTTTGCTAATCTTTAAAAATACGTCTTTTGCCCTAATTTATTATGCATGTTTATTAACGAGTTATGCACTAACCCGAACCCCTAATTTAACGTTAAGTAGGGTTAAACTTCCCCACACTTAGCTGACGATATGTGAAGTCAGTAGAATAAGTTCCAAGAATTAAAATAGTGAGCCAGTTATTTACATCTCGGGTGGTATATATTATATCAATGGGTTTAAAGTTTAGACCCACCCGATTGTCACTACTTAATTCTTTTTTAAGTGTAGCTTTTAGTAAATGGATATGTCTCTTTTCTGGTTCTTGGTCAAATGGATCGATATACACCGACATACATATTTCTATAGGGTGGACAATTCCTAACATTTCCTTCCTTTTATTCTCAGGATCAAAGTTTTCACCTCTATTACCCAATTGGGTGAAATTCGAGGTGTCATTATCTATTACAGCTCGTAGTTCATTTCCGGTGGATGACTCGTCTATTGAGAATATTGTGTTGGAAGGTTGTGGAATGGTGAAGTTCGGTTTGGCCTCGGGGGTAAAATTTTCAACGTTATCGTATTCCCAAGAGTACCAATTTGTCACCCTTACTTCTTCTTTATCCATTGATGGATCGATGATTTCGTCGGTAGAGGCTAATGGGTCGATATGTTGTGAAATTGGTAAGACTGAATAAAAAGTATCATCGGGATAGTTGGTGATTTCGGAGCTCTCGAATTCATCAAAATTCGATGATATGAGATTTTCTTGCACACGACTCCTCAGATCAACAGGTGTGTAGTCTGATAGAGTTTCAGCTTGCCGGTTTACAAACTCTCTCATTTGTTCATTTTGAGCATTGAGTTCTTCGAGTTTGATTTTTATATAATCTAAAGAATTTTCAGGCACATAATTTTCCTCGTCTTCTGGTTGTTGAGTTTGGATATATTCTTGGGAATAATCCCAATTTGAATTGTATTCTTCGTAATCGTTCCATTCAGGTTCCGTGGGTGCGTAATTTTCCATAGGAACGTAATAGTAACATTCCCATGTTGAGTGATAATCTCCACAAATTTCACAACCAGTTATTGTTTCGTCGTTCGTGATCCAAGATTGACCGAATGAATTTTTATCAACACTCGTTTGAGAGTATTGATTTAATTGATTTCGGATATCAAAAAGAGTTTCCATAGCCTTGTTTTCAAAATTTTCCATTTTATTGCGATGGCCAGATTTTAGCTACAATGTGGTGCATTTACTAATTATCCTATTAGTTATAAAAATAGAAAAACTTATATAAGTTGTCCAATTAATAGACTTTTCTGCTTTTGCCCACGTTTCGAATAGCCAAAAGATGCAGCAGGGAGCCAGAACCCTTTAAATCGGAAGCTCACAACTCAGCCACTAACAAATCCAACTATTACTACGAAGCAGAAAATTGTCAACGTCCATTAATTTAACCACTTAAATAATTTTTCTTTCCGTTTGAGATAAGAAATAGAGAAAATTTCTAAGTCCTAAAAACTAAAGCGTTGAGAAATAAGAAAGAAAAAGAATGCGCGTCGAAAAAAAAACGTCGAAAAATAAAAATAAGAAAAGAGCGCGTCGAAACTTAAAAGTCTAAAAATTAAATCTAAAAAGTTGCGCTTAAATGTATTAAAGCTTACAGGAATTCTATATCCAAAACGGCAATAACTTAATTAGGCACTAAAATCTAAAAACTGCGTCGCAAAATTCTAAAGCACCTAAATCTTAGTCTAAAGAAAAAGCACTTAAGGGATTTTACGGCAAAGCCTAAAAATCTAAAAATAAAAATAAGCTACGGCAAAATACTAGAACTTAAAACTAGCTACGAACAATAACGATACAAATATTACACAAAAATATTATTTTTTATACAAATAAAAATAAACTTAAAGTTGTAAAAAGTACAATTTTTAATAAAATATTATTTTTATATTATTTATTTAATAAAACTACAAATTTTACAATTTAATAAAAACTTAATTAATACTAAATACATAAATAAATAAAAAGTAAAAATAAAACTAAAACTAAAAATAATAATAATAATAATTATAATTAGGTTTAATAATTAATAATAATTAAAAATAACCCGTAATCAATGCTTGATTAGGGTTTTGTCCGTGTGTCAGAAGGTCTCCGCGAGTTGCGGTGATAAATGAGGAAAACCCCGCGAGTCGCGGGGTTCAGAAATTCAGCTGACAGGGTTGAGTTTTTACGCGTTTTCTTTATTTTTTTTTTATTTTATGTTTTCTGTTTTTTATATTTAAATAAACGATTTTAAAATAAAACTTATATTTTTATAAACTAAAATAGAAATAAAGAAACTTATAAAACTTAAATATTTACAAAATCTTAAAAATACATATATTTTTGTTTTTCTTTTTATATTTTTGAATAATTAAAACGTATTTTTACAAAAGCGAATTTTTAATAAAAGTAACTAAAAATCTTTTTTTTTTTTATATTAGCGTTGCGCTTCCGGCTTTTAAGATAGTTCCCCGGCAGCGGCGCCAAAAACTTGATGTTGTAGCGTGGGGGTACGAAATAGTACTATATTTTTACTACGAAATACGTTACAAATTACACAAGTTTTAATTATTTATTTACAAATGGGATATACCTAAACCTTGCTACAACACTATAGGCAGTGTACCTAATCGTAGAGTAGTATAGTTTTTAGTAAGTCCGGTTCGTTCCACAGGGAGCGGGCTTATTGCACACTATATTTTTAAACAACTATATTTGTATAAAATATATATAATTATATATAATAATATATAAAAGGGGATTTACCGTTTAATGACCGGTTTGTCGATTTATATTTTAAGCGAAGCGTATAGTAAATGACGATATTTAAATAACAATAAAATAAATAACAATAATTAAAATGACAATAAATAAAAGTACGAGAAAAAATGAAATAAAATATATTATGCTTATTTAAACTTCCGTAATCATGATGTTTGACGTGTTGATTTTAGTTTTATGCCCATGGGTTAATTGTCCTTTGTCCTGGATTATTTAATATGTCCGTCTGGTTTTCGTCCATAACAGTCCATCAGTCATAAATATAAAGTGCGAGTGTCCTCGTCAAATTATTATTATACCCGAAGTTAAATATTCCAACTAATTGGGGATTCGAATTGTAACAAGGTTTTAATACTTTGTTTAATGAATACACCAGGTTATCGACTGCGTGTAAACCAAGGTTTTACTACTTTGTTAACAATTACACCAATTACCCTTGAATGTAATTTCACCCCTGTTTTAATTATTCTAGTGGCTATTAATCCATTCCCGTGTCCGGTTAAATAAACGATTATTCGTACATATAAATACCCCGCCCATCGTGTCCGATTGAGTGTATATGGTAATTTATAGGGACGCCCAATTGTAGATCTTTATATTAACATTAACAAACTATCATTTAGTTAAATAAATATAAAGCCCATTAATAGCCCATAGTCTAATTTCCACAAGTGTCGTTCTTTTGTCCAAACCCCAATTATGGTACAAAGCCCAATTGCCCAATTTTAGTAATTAGCCCAACATCATGATTACTTCATTTTAAATAAGCATAATAATAACTTAGCTACGAGACATTAATTTAAAAAGGAGAACATAGCTTACATTGATTATTTATCGCGTAGTGTTACACGGACAGAGTTTCGACTTCAAAAACCCGTAAAATAACCTTTACATAACCCGAACTAATCTAATATAACACTAATCTATACTATATATATATATTTATTTATTTATTATCTTATGGAGTATTATTATTATTATTATTATTATATATTACTCGGCAGAATTCGCGACCTTTTATAGGGATTCTGAAATTTCTGTGCTCCGCGAGTCGCGGCACTTTTGGCCTTCCAGCTCCGCAAGTCGCGGAGGTTCCAAAACCAGCCCACAAGTTTAAGATCCAAGGCTGCCGACGGTTTTTATTTAAATATATATAATATATAAATAATTTTTATAATTATTTATATATTATATTATATTTATATACATAGTAGACTCGTAATTTTTTTTTCGTTGCGTCGAGCGTTGAGAGTTGGTTCATGTACCGGTTCCAAATTTTCGAACGTCCTTGCGTACGCTGAGATATTTTGTACTTTGCGTTTCGTAACTTGTACTCTTGTCATTTTTAGACGTTCCTTATCAATAAATTGAACCTTTTTAATTGTATCTTGTACTTTTGAGCTTTTTGGACCTTTGCGTCTTCAATTCGTTGTTTTCGCCTTTTGTCTTCGCACTTATTTAATATAAATGAATATTACATGAAAATGGAACAATTTCAACTGAAATCTTTACATATCGGAGGGATATTGATACTAAATATATGTTCATTTAGAGCACTATCAACCTTGTTACAGTTCGAATCCCCAATTAGTTGGAATATTTGACTTCGGATTTAAGGTTAATTTGACGAAGATCCTCGCACTTTATAATTATGACCGATGGACTATTATGGACAAAACCGTATGGACATATCGAATAATCCAGGACAAAGGACAATTAACCCATGGTAATAAATTAATATCAACACGTCGAACATCATGATTACGGAAGTTTAAATAAGCATAATTCCTTTATTTTATATCTTATCGCATTTTTAATTATCGTACTTTTTAATTATCGCAATTTTATTTATCGTCATTTTATTTATAGCACTTTAAATTATCGCACTTTTATTATCGTTATTTAATTTATGCTTTAAATTAAGTCATTTGTATATTTAATATTTTACATTAGGTTTTAATTGCGACTTAAGACATAAAATCGACAAACCGGTCATTAAACGGTAAAACCCCCTTTTTATAATAATAATAATACTACTTATATATATATATATATATATATATATATATATATATATATATATATATATATATATATATATATATATATATTACAAATATAGTTTTTAAAAATATAGCGTTAAACTTGGCTAGCTCCCTGCGGAACGAACCGGACTTACTAAAAACTACACTACTGTACGATTAGGTACACTGCCTATAGTGTTGTAGCAAGGTTTAGGTATATCCACTCTATAAATAAATAAATAACTTGTGTAAAATTGTATCGTATTTAATAGTATTTCGTAGTCAAAATATAACTATTTCGTATACACCTCGCATAACATCAGTAAAAATATGTCGGCATCGACTACTCTCATTTGCCACCCACACACGCATTAGGAAGAAACTACTCTCATCGCGCAAAGCGTATCCGGAATATTTTAGGTTAAATGCTTGACCCGTACATATTGAAGGATACCAGAGGCACAACCTTGGAGAAAACTCCTCACAATTCGAACTCACTTATTCTTTCAAATATACAGGTCCAGAACCAACGGAGACTTTTTACCACCCAACCAAATGTTCAGTGGTAAAATATGTTCCGTTTACACACAGGTTGAAGCAAAAACTCAATTTACACTTCCTAAACATAATTGTTTTATTAAAACACACAACACAGAACTCCTAATAAACTCATCATATTACAGAGATTTAGGTACTTTCACATTATAAAGTTTAACATACTGTTTTTTATGACAATTCCTTATAATTAAATTTAAAGTCGTGTTGCTTCTACTACAGCAGGCACATGTAACGCAAAATATGACGAACAAGCCTTTAATGCACATTTTTTTGTTCACAGTTACTGAAAGTTCCCCATATCACCAGTTACCTAAGATTATGTACTTATTGTTGTCCATGAATATTGCATAAAAATGTATATTTCATGCTCAAACAGCCAAACGGTGTGCATGTAACGCACATCTTTCTTGATGCTACTTGTCTACATATATGCCTTCAATGTGAATTACTCATGTGCACAAACAACATATAGAAACAATTCTCTGTTTTGCATCTTCCATGAAAGGGGTTTTTAGAATATTTGGCAGGTCTTACTTAACTAACCACGATTCAGGAGCATTAATCGACCAAGGCATCGTGTATATGTTAATGTTGCTGGCCTTGGTGCTCACATACATCATCAACGGATTAGAAGATTCCCCGTTTTGCCTTCTCAACTAATTTTTAATAATCCGAGTTACTATGGTACTTACATAAGTACATGGTCGTCTTTAAGGGTGGGTGAGGTGGTCGACCAGGACCTACAAATTTTAAGGGATTCCAAAATATGCAGGCGCATGTATAATGACAAATAATTTGATTGTTGATTAAGTAGAACAATGACCAAATTCGTGTCAAGCGTAACTACGTCGTAGGTATCTACATGACTACATTTCATATGTATATACAAATAGATATTAAGAAAAAAATTCAATCTACACATAAGTTTGAATCGAATACTGGGGCCTTATTTTATAATTAACTTTTTATACCGAGTAATATAGAAATCATTTAATCTTATTATAAGGCTTCTAGAACCATCCCAAGATAGCCCATGTTTGAGGTCTTAATATCCTCAGAAGAGGACTAAAGAGTTCAACCCTCACTAGCATATCTTGGGGTGGCCACGGAAACGATCACGATTAACCGGTTAGGCCATGTACATCTGGCTAAATATACCCCTCCCCATGAGCATGAAAACCTTATCCATTTATAAAGCCTCGGGTGTTATGAACTTGGATTGTAAGTAATCTTCGTGCCTGAAATGGAACCGACTCCGGATTGATCTTTGAATCGTGTGAACACTTTCCTAATCAAATATTTCGACCCAATTAGCCACGGGTTACACGAAGTTTTGATTGGGATAAGACAAAGACTAGATTGTTGTCTTGGCTAAAAGAAAACAATCAAAACAATTGTGTCATACCCCGTCCTAATCCCTCCGGACAAAGTCCATATCAATTATAAACGATTCACAACGGTTGATTACATCGCGAGGTACTTGACCCCTATATGATACATTTTACAAACATTGCATTCGTTTTTGAAAAGACAATCTTTCATTACATCGAAAGTTGACGGCATGAAAATCATTTCATAATATAATTAACTATAATTGATTTAATAATAATCTTGATGAACGCAACGACTCGAATGCAACATCTTTTGAAATATGTCATGAATGACTCCAAGTAATATCTCTAAGATGAGCAAATGCACAGCGAAAGATTTCTTTCGTACCTGAGAATAAACATGCTTTCAAGTGTCAACCAAAAGGTTGGTGAGTTCATTAGTTTATCATAAATATTCATTTCATAATTTTAATAGACCACAAGATTTAATATTTCCATTTCTCATAAACATACATCCCATGCATAGAGACAAAAATATCATTCATATGGATTGAACACCTGGTAACCGATATTCACAATATGTATATAAGAATATTCCCATCATTCCGGGATCCTCCTTCGGATAAGATATAAATTTCGAAGTACTAAAGCATCCGGTACTTTGGATGAGGCTTGTTGGGCCCGATAGATCTATCTTTAGGATTCGCGTCAATTAGGGTGTCTGTTCCCTAATTCTTAGATTACCAGACTTAATAAAAAGGGGCATATTCGATTTCGATCATTCAACCATATAATGTAGTTTCAATTACTTGTGTCTATTTCATAAAACAGTTATAAAAATTGCGCATGTATTCTCAGCCCAAAAATATAAAGGGTAAAAAGGCAAATGAAACTCACGCATATAAATATTGTAAAACAGTTAATAAAGCAATTGCATGTATTCTCAGTCCAAAAACGTAAAGAGTAAAAGGGATTCAAATGAACTCACCATGATATATTTTGTAGTAAAAATACATATAACGACATTAAACAACTGAACAATGCAGGGTTGGCCTCGGATTCATGAACTTATATCATTTGTATATATTATATATGTTATTACTAGTGATATAATTGTTACTTAAATGATTTATGCATTCCATTAATATCTTACATATATTTATTTTATATATCTTACTTATTATAAAAATCATAATAGAGTTAAGTTATATATGTATTGATTATATTTTTGTAACTAATATTTATTTGGTTAAAATAATATTAATAATCAAAAGTCGTAATATCTTTATAATAATATTATCAGTAGTTATACTAATACCCATTTTAAAAAAATGATAATAATAATACTGGTAATAACAATAATAATTATAAAATTAATAATTTTACTGTTAATGATATTTGTGATAATAATTTTTGTACTTGCATATTAATACTACTTATGATAATATAAATAATAATACTTATAATCATATTGGTGGTAATAATAATAATCTTATTATTAATTTTTAATGATGATAATAATATCTCATAGTATGATAGTTATAGTAATACTTAACTTATCAATAAAAACAATAATAATTATGTCAATCTTATTACTAAGGTTAATCTTAATAATAATAATAATCTTGTTAATAATAATAATAATAATAAGTTTTAAATGATACTAATACTAAAAATAACGTTATTAATACTTATTGGTGTTACTTAATAACAAAATGATAATAAAATTAGTCATAGCACTTATGTTTACATAATAATACTGATAATAATAATATTAGTTATAATACTTATAGTAAAGTTTCAAAGCTGTGTTATAGTTACATATATAATCCATAAACTTAAATAATTTTCATACTTATTTCTAATGTTATTTATTGTCAATACTGATGATTTTATCTTTATTAATATCATAAATATTGTTTTCATAATCCTAACCTCATCAAAATTTCCAATATTACAATTACTAGCATTTACATATATTCACCTTAATTTTATTCAATATCTTTTGTATTCAATATTTTATAATAATAATAACAGTAATAATATTAATGGTAATAATATTTTTATCTTTGCATCAATCACTTAATTATAAGTTTAAATATATATATATATATATATATATATATATATATATATATATATATATATATATATATATATATATATATTTATATATTATAAACATACTTATATTAATAATCTATATATGAAAAATCTTAATTTTATCTAATAATTATTATCACTTATTCATTAACATAGTAATAATCATAAATACAACAAAAATAATAATAGTAATAATAATAATAATAATAACAATAACAATAACGATTTATAATAACATTAATAATCATATTAGTAAATATAACAATTAAGGACTACCTTTAAATGCTCTCCAAAAAAATATAAATGCTCATAACCAGGTTTGAACCCAAGACCTCCCGTTCCGATCAAACACCCTTAACTATCTGTCCACCCCAATCTTTCTGATATTAGTCCCACTCCAATTTAATTAAACTGTTTGCACTGGTTTCCCTTACTTCTCCTTCTCCCTTCTTCAATTTATTCGGTAGATCAATGAACATCAAATGACAAATTAATGATCTCAATTTTGGACTCGTAACCAATCATAGAACAAGGAAGAGTGTTCTTGATTAAAAAAATATATATATTCAGTGTCTGCTCTGTTCGTCGAACATTTATATAAAAAAAAATCGATTTTTGATTTGTATTGTGTTATAGCAAAAATGTTTAACACGAAATAGTTTTCAATTCATACCTAGAATCTATATGCATCATCAATTAATCCAAAATCTTGAAAACAAATTCAAATTCTTCAAAGAACAACTCATTTTGACTTTTTCTTTATAACGTTTGACTTCGAAATTCTAAGTATATAGAAAGAATTGGAGGTTGTAAACTTATAGATAGATCAAACGAAAGATTCCTAACACAACTGCGTTATTAGATTTTGAAGTTTGATTCGAAAATCGATTATGGTTAAAAGTGGGTTTACGAAGAAAAGAAAAAAAAAATATAGCAGAGGTATTGCTGTGATTTTTCTTCCCTCGAATTACATCAGGCAGTTGGTATACATATCTGATTGAAGGATATCTTTAACATAATTAATTGAATAAATTTGTTGGGTTGTGATAATACAGTTGAGGAAGGTCACGAGACTAATAGCAAAGAAGAAAAATAATTGACAGTGATTATATTACGAGTATATATATATATATATATATATATATATATATATATATATATATATATATATATATATATATCTGTCATTTTTTGTTTTCTATTTATAATTTATATAAACAAATAATAAATATATTCATATTAATAATAATAATAATAATAATAATAGTATTAATAATAATAATATCATAACTTATATATATATATAAAATTTTATATACACATATATGGTTTATATTTGATTTACTATCATTAATAATACAAATATTAATGTTACAATTAATAATTATACTGAAAGTAATGCCCATATTATTAATATAACATTTATACTTTATCTTGAAATTTCGTATAATATAATAACTTTTAGTGAATATTTATCATTTATAAATTTTATATATATTATGTTATACACACAATAATATTTATGTATAAAAGTTATATCTATAGGTTTAATTTAATAACAACCTTCTTATATTATATTCTAAACTTGTATTTACACTTTATATATATACAACTTATTAATTATGTAGTATTTAATAATTATATATATAGTAGCTTACATTGAGTAATAAATTCTTACATATCTACATATTATTATAATTATCTATAGAAATCATACATATATATATGAATTTATTTTAAGTACAACATAATGACTTTATATCTTATTTTACATATTTAATTTTTAAATGTTTAAATTATAATTTATAATATCAAATTATTATATATAATACATTTATATATATATACATAGTTATTTACAAATATTTGTTCGTGAATCGTCGGGATTTGTCAAAGGTCAAATGTATACATGTACACAGTTCAAAGATTTTGAGACTTCAACATTACAGACTTTGCTTATCGTGTCGAAACCATATAAGATTCAAGTTTAAATTTGGTCGGAAATTCCTGGGTCATCACAAATTGCAGTGATTTATCTTCTAATTATTTAAGTTGAAAGTGTATGTAAAAAGTAAAAAATCTGTAACCTTTTTTATATACACAAAGAGTGTATTTATAATGGGTCAAAAGGTTTCTTGAAAAGTCACAACCTTTGATTCATACCCATTAGTGACTTGAAAGTTAATATTCATGTATTTAGACTTAAAATGGTCTAAAAACATGTAAAAACGCAGTTTAAATGCCCTAGAACAACCCCAAAACATTTGGGGTTCGAATGTGCCTTTTGGGTTGAAAATGCACCTTTTTAGCGACTTAGTGTTAAGTCACGTCGCGGGCCCAAGAGCCGCGCCGCGGGCTAACAAAGGACCAGACTTCAAAACTTGCAAAAAAGCTCGACATGAAAATCATGCATTAAGCCGTGCTGCGGGCCCAGGAGCCGTACAGCGGCTTAAAGCTA